>NC_036646.1:3762809-3794623 GCF_002806865.2 Cucurbita pepo subsp. pepo
TTTTTTTGTGGCTTTGTCTGTATCCTTCCTTCTTCATTATTTCATCGACTTATAACCTTTTCTATTGTATATTGTACATCAACAGAATATATTTTTGGCCGGATTAGACACGGGTTCAATTACACTAGTTTGGGCAATTGCAGAACTCGTAAAGAACCCAAAATTGATGAAGAAAGCTCAAGAAGAAATCAGAAACTATGTGAGAAACAGACAAAAGACAACCGAAAAAGATATAGAAGAGTTTCCGTATATGAAAATGATAGTGAAAGAGACATTGAGACTACATCCACCAGCATCTCTTCTTATTCCAAGAGAAGTCATTTCCCATTTCAAAATTGAAGGCTACGATTTTTACCCAAAATCAATGGTTCAAATGAACGTTTGGGTAATTGGACGAGACCCCACATACCAGAAAGATTCAGAAGAATTCGTTCTAGAGAGATTTGAAGAGAGCTGAATTGATTACAAAGGACAACACTTTGAGTTCTTGCCATTCGGGGCTAGTCGGAGGATTTTCCCAAGGATGAATTTGGGGGTGAAGACGGTGGAGCTCGCTTTGGCGAATCTTTTGTACCATTTTAATTGGAAGTTGCTGGAAGGGACGAAGAAGGAGGACTTCGGACACGGAAGAGACTTCGAGTTTGAGTCTCACCATCTACAAAAAGTTGCCTCTAAAACTTGTACCAATGTCATACCGTCCATGAGTTAAGTGAAGTTCTATGGCTTTGGTCTTTATATGTAATATAATGCTTAAAATTAAATAATGATAAGCATAAATTTGACTCGTTCAAATTTTTGTATTATAAGATAAATGTTTTTGTGACTTGCATATTAAATTATTGATCACAAATTCAAGGTTAATATTAAAAAATAATAATAATAATAATAAAAAAAACGCTAATTTTTTATTTTTTTTTTTATTTATAAATCTCCCTCCTTTCAAATACGTTAAAAAAATGTATTTGAAAGGAGTGAGATTTATAAATAAATAAGAGCGTATTTTTAACTCTACACAAAATGAGCCCCTTTAGGGAATGGAACCTCTTAAAGCACGCATGTCACACACACAAGGTTCCATTCCCTAAAGGGGCTCATTTTGTGTAGAGTACAAGGCGTAGTGGTGGCACTCAGTGGATGGAGCCTTAATGAAGATTCACTCTCTGATGATATGTTAACAACTACGTCAACCATCACATCCGAGAGCTCCAACCAAATCTTTTGTAAGGAGTTAGGTGGGAGCTTATTTGTAGTCAAACGTCAAACGTGCGTATCTCTAGCCCTTGCTGTTTGATTATTGTCCAAATGCCGTTGGGTTTGTGTGTGTGACATGCGTGCTTTAAGAGGTTCCATTCTCTAAAGGGGCTCATTTTGTGTAGAGTACTTTTATTTTGTGATTTCTCCGCTGACCTTTTCTAGGCCTCCTTCCTGGGAAACTGGATTGTCGATATCGACCTAATTTGTACTAACTGAAGAAGACAAAAGCTCTTTTTTCTGCAAGACTGCCGAAGCCCTATGCATTGTTTTTCCTGCTGATCTTATTCATACCCCAAGTGATTGATTCCCTATTTGTCGATTTTCTTCTTCATTCAATATAATGGCAGCTTACTAGACAAGGCAGAAGGTTGATTCTTTCCATAGATGCCCGATTCCTTTCCGATATGCGCTTCCCTTCCATCCGACTACACTGAACTCCTCCTAACAAAAGCGCGTAAGGGGCAACCAACCCTTTCGCCTTAGCCCTCTCACTCCCTAAGGAATGAAACACATCTAANACGAAAGCCTCTTTCTTTCTCAGATTCAGGGTCAAATGTTGTGTGTGTAATTCACTTTCAGTGCACTAAACCTCAGGGAAAGATGTTTTGTGTGTAATTATCTTTCAGGAGACTAAACCTCTGGGAATGAAGTGTTGTGTGTAATCGTCTTTCAGTGCTAAACCCTCTTTCTTTCTTTCTTTCTCAGATTCCGGGCATAAAAGGAATGCCTCTTTCTCCGATTCCGGGTAAGATGTTTTGTGTGTAATTAGCTTTCATGGAACTAAACCTTTGGGAAAGAAGTTTTGTGTGTAATAGTCTTTAAGTAGAAAAACGGTATGTATAGACTGTTTAGTCTTTGAGGGCTAGTTTTATGTGTAATAGTCTTAAAGTAGAAAAAATCCTATGTATAGACTGTCTAGTCTTTTCTAGGATAGTTTTTAGTGTAATAGTCTTTTAAGTCGAAAAAATCCTATGTATAGACTGTATAGTCTTTTTCTAGGAGAGTTTGTGTGTGTAATTGTCTTTAAGTCGCAAAAATGCTCTCTATAGACTGTATAGTCTTTTCAGGGATAGTTAGTGTAATGTTCTTTAAGTCGAAAAAATCCTATGATTTGACTGTATAGTCTTTTTCATGGATAGTATTGTGTAATTCTCTTTAAGTAGAAAAAAGTACTCTACACAAAATGAGCCCCTTTAGGGAATGGAACCTCTTAAAGCACGCATGTCACACACACAAACCCAAAACGACACTTTAACACAAATATACAACTCTCTAAACCCCATTCCTACATGTTCACACTCACACAAAACACAAAACCGTTCCCCTCACACATACGTTCTCAAACACTAGATAGCAACCAGCAGGAGCCTCGTATAATCGGGATATCACAACTGCTGTCCCGGTGAAAAAGGTTCCTCTATTGCTATAAAGTGTTTTCTTCAATTTTTTTTTTAATATTTTTTTTAGGGAGGAATGGACTTTTTGTGTGTAATATACACTGCTAATTACCCCTAAAACATCCAACCCTGAATCGGAGAAAGAAAGAGACTTTCCCAATATTTGAATTGCAATGATTAGTATTCTCTTGCAAGGAAAGCCTCTTTCTTTCTCCGATTCAGGGTTGGATGTTTTAGGGGTAATTAGCAGTGTATATTACACACAAAAAGTCCATTCCTCCCTAAAAAAAATATTAAAAAAAAAATTGAAGAAAACACTTTATAGCAATAGAGGAACCTTTTTCACCGGGACAGCAGTTGTGATATCCCGATTATACGAGGCTCCTGCTGGTTGCTATCTAGTGTTTGAGAACGTATGTGAGAGGGGAACGGTTTTGTGTTTTTATTCCATATAATTGGCTTTTCAGAGGCCTTACTCGCGCTGCAATAAAGCAGTTCCCGAAGGAGATGCCACTAAGCCTTCGGTGTTTGCGCACAGTGGATGGTGCCTTACTAAACTGTTCGTATCTCAGAAAGTAGTAAGTCAAACCTTTCTGAGAGCCCTATGATATTAAGGAAAAGTTGCAGAAAACCTTAATATCACGGTGGGATCTTACTAGAGTGTCAGACGTAAGGAGTATGCAGCTTTCTTTGAGCTTTCTTATATGGTCCAAAAACACGAGAATGCGAGACTTAATAAGCTTTTTCCTCCCTCACCCTGCAAAATGTGGTCACCCGTTAAGGATGTTGCAGTCACCGATGGTAATGCCACTACGCCATCGGTATTGGCACTCAGTGGATGGAGCCTTACATGAAGATTATGCCATCGGATGATATATGTTAACAACAACGTCAACCATCACATCCGAGGTTTACACTCACAACCTGAGTAAGGAGTTAGGTGGGAGCTTATGACTGGTCCTAACGTCAAACCTAAGTATCTCAACGCCGCTCTGTAGCCTTATCTCTACAGTAGCCGAAGGAATTGCCACTACGCCTTCGGCTTGTGCGCACAGTGGAGGGTGCCTAACCGTAAAGGAGGGTCTTATCTCCGCTGGAACTACTAAAACCCTCGGAGTCAGAAGGTTAAGGAGTCGGTATAAATAGGTTCTAGTTAGGATGTAGCCTATTGATGTCTAAAGATCAAACCTCAGTATCACTAGCCCCGCTCTGTAGCCTTATCTCTACAGTAGCCGAAGGAATTGCCACTACGCCTTCGGCTTGTGCGCACAGTGGAGGGTGCCTAACCACACTTGGAGGTTTCCGACTGATTGGGTCGGACAGGATTAAGGGGTAATGTATACTTCTAGTTTGGTATTTAGATTGAATTGTATTGAGTAAAAGTGTTGTATCTTTTAGTGAGTGATTTTGTGTGAGTGTGAACATGTAGGAATGGGGTTTAGAGAGTTGTATATTTGTGTTAAAGTGTCGTTTTGGGTTTGTGTGTGTGACATGCGTGCTTTAAGAGGTTCCATTCCCTAAAGGGGCTCATTTTGTGTAGAGTACTTTTTTACTGATAATGAATAATAAAATAATGAAAATGAAAATGAAAATGAAAATGATGGCGTACGAGTGTTTACAGGAGAGTTCCCGAGGGAAATCAGGGTAAAAAAGTACTCTACACAAAATGAGCCCCTTTAGGGAATGGAACCTCTTAAAGCACGCATGTCACACACACAAACCCAAAACGACACTTTAACACAAATATACAACTCTCTAAACCCCATTCCTANCGCCAATTAGTTAATCATAGACATATTTGAGTTAATGGTTCTATAGTGCATATAGATAGTTATCGTTGCAAACCCCTATTATTACAGCAAAGGAAGGATGAAAACAAATCGAGAGCACTGATTCCAAATTCTCTTTCTTCATCCCCCCGCTTCAGGAATTGCCAAAACATTTGACTCCTCAGCCATTGCAATAGAAAGGATTAGTCAATCAAATACTAGATAGTAAATAAATGGGTCAGTTTGAAAATCACTCGTTGTAGTATTCTCGGCAGACTGAAACCTAACTAAAAAACAAAGGTTCGGACAATTTCCTCCTACCCTTCGCCGAAGTCTAAGTAAAGAAAGAGACCGAAGGAAAGGAAGGTTTTGATACGGAAATTAGTCTATCATTCATCTATCATTCAAAGGTATAACCAGTGGAATAAGACTATCCATTGTTAGTTGATTTGATACATTGGGGTCAGTCACTCACATTGTTGAATTAGTACGGAAAGAGAGGGATTCGAACCCTCGGTAAACAAAAGCCTACATAGCTGTTCCAATGCTACGCCTTCAACCACTCACTAGGCCATCTCTCCTACAGAATGATTATGGCCCAGAAACCGAGTTAATAGGGAGTCAGTCATATTCCATTTTCTTTTTCACTATCTTTAATGGATACTTTTAGCTCATGATTCTATTTAGTTTTTTAAACCCAAACTATGATTCCTGGCAAAAAGAAACAATTTGAATATCGAGAGGGGGATTTGAGAATGAATCCGTTATGTCGTACTATTCCTTTGTTTGTGGGATTTCTCACTCGAGGTAATTCTAATAATTCAAAGAAATGAAAAAATAGGGTTGTTACCGATGCCTAGATCTGGGATAAAGGGAAATTTGATCGATAAGACCTTTTCCATTGTAGCCAATATCTTAGAGGAATTCCGACAACTTCCGCGGAAAAAGAGGCATTCACCTATTACAGCAGAGATAGTGCGATTTTCTTTTCTTTACCGCTCTCCGTCTTAGTAGAGTAGAAAGACACAGTATAATAAAAAAAATGATGTCGATATTTTTTTAATAAAAATGTTAAAGTTTCATTAATATATTTAACTGTTAATATTTACGCTAGTTTTCATTTTGTTTATATAAAATTGAGCGAATAACTGTGGTCATTAAGTGAATCAGAACATAGATTTTGGAGACGGTATTTTAACATTCTTACATTATGTTATTAAAACTTTACCATATAATTATAGTACTGCATTGTAGTACTCAATGTTAACGCAAAGAAATTTAGAGATAAAAGCGGCTCACGGGTCATCGAGAATTTATTTCATTCACACGATTGACATCAAATTTAAACATTTGGGTATCTGAATTCGAAATGAATTCAAGTTGATCCATTTTTTTCAATCAAATAATTGCAATTAAGTTTACCCCAATTTTTTTTTTAAAAAAAAATCTCTCATATCTAAATTTTGAAAATCAGGTTTTGTTTATCTTTTAAAAAGAATTTAATAGATTATTTTTTACTTTTTACTTTTAATTTTCAAAATTAAAAAAATCTAAGTTTTTTAAAAAATAATTGATATTTGATCTTATGGGATGTCACCGGAGGGACTCTAGGTATGGGCCACTTTCCACGTCAAATGCATCAAGACAAAAATGTTTGAAGTTGATTTTCGTCCTTTATTGTTCTATTTCTATCTGTAATTGAAATTCTAAGACGCGGTTGGATAAGATCAGACCCAGTCAAATTAGATCTAATCATAACTTTTAAACGTGATATCATTCATACAAATATAGATTATCTACTAGAAGACTAATATTCAAATCTATCATGCTAATAAGCCGTGTTTCAATTTTTGTTTTCCACTTGATGACACCTTATTGCTTTCATGGAGTGGACCACCATTTTTTAGTATCATTTATTTGATACTAGAAGAATAATATCAAGCGACGTTGTATTTTTGTGGACCATCATATTTTATTTTTAAATAATTTTTTAGTCTACCGTTCTTAAAGGCAACACTAAAAATTTAAAAACATTTCATTATTTTCTTCAAATAACATAGGATGTTTTATTTTATGTCTATTTAATCTAAAGAAGAATCAACATTTTTTATTGTGATTTTTTTTCTCTTGTTCTTGAACTCTTTCTAAATTCTGATGTCTTTCATTCCTTTCCCTCCGTAGCTTTCCCTCATCCTCTTCCTCTCTTCACTTTTCATCATCCTAAAATGGAAATCCGAAGCTTTCAATCATTGGAAACTTATACCAACTTGGCAAGCTCCCACACAAATCCCTATGGCGCCTCTCTCAGCTTTACGATCCTATTATGAGCCTCAGCGTAGGCTATATAAAAACCATCACCAAATCATTTACCCAGACAGCTCGTGCCCTCTTGAAAACCTACGATTTTCAAAGTTGCAACAGACCACATACGCATGCTATCAAGAAACTCACTTACAATTTTCTTGACATTGCATTTACACCTTCCAGCAATTACTAGAGAGAGATTTGCTAAATTTGTATACTTGAGCTTTTCAGTATAAAAAGGGTGCTATCTTACGAACCCATTAGAGAGCAAGAAGTTGGTTTACTTATTGAATCAATTTCACAATCAGCTTCTTGTGGAGCCGTTGTTGATCTTACTGAGAAGTGCATTGCTTTCACTACAAGTGTTATTTTTAGAATTGCATTTGGGAAGCCGTTTAAAGGGGATGGCTTTCATGAGCTTGTGAGTGAAGCTGAGGCCCTATTGGGAAGCTATAGTGCTTTTGAGTTTTTTCCAATTCCTTTTGTGGGGAAGGTAATTGATTGGTTTAGTGGCCGAGAAACTAGACTTGAGAGGGTTTTAATGAGATGAATGATCTGTTTCAAGAAGTGATTGATGAGCATCTTCGATGAGGCCTAAGCCAAAACAAGATGATATCATTGATGTGCTTTTGGCTATGAGTAAAAAGTAAGTTATATCTTGCACCCTTGTCATTATCGGTGAAAACATCAAAGCTATTCTTTTGGTAAACAACTTCTATCTCTATTATTTAATGGTTTTTACACTAGTTTAGTTTCTAAACTTTCAATCTTGTGGTTAACAAGTTGTTTATCAATATTGAGCCTTTTTTGCTATGTTTCTATCCTTCATGCATTCTCGGATATCTCACAGCCTTCTAACATTTTTATTGTATGATATGCATCAACGCAACATAACATAAGGATATTTAGTACTTAATTATAGTTTATCATATATATCATATTTGATCACAAATATCAAGATATTTAACTTCTATTACAGCTTACCCTACGTGTCTTTCATTTATTGTTATATTCATTTATTACTTTTTACGTATCCTTTTAATTTATTTGATTATAAATAGATAACTTTCCCACCATTTAGGTGTCGTGGCTTAAGCAAACATTCTCAGTTCATGCGTTGTTATCTCACCGTCTCTAACATTTTTTTTATTGTATGATGTACATCAATAGAACCTATTTTTAACCGGAGTAGAGACAAGTTCAATTACATTAGTATGGGCAATGACATAACTGGCCAAGAACCCAACATTGATGAAGAAAGCTCAAGAAGAAATTAGAAATCATGTGGGAAACAAAGGAAAGGTAACAGAGAGAGACATAGAAGAGCTTTCATATTTGAAAAGGATAGTGAAATAGGCACTAAGACTACATCCACCCGCACCTCATCTTGTTCCAAGAGAAACTATTTCCAATTTCAAAATTGAAGGCTATGAGTTTTACCCAAAAACAACGGTTCAAGTGAACATTTAGGCAATTAGGCGAGACCCCACATGTTGGAAAGACCCAGAAGAGTTTCTTCCTTGAGAGATTTGCAGAGAGCTCCATTGATTACAAAGGACTACATTTTGAGTTCTTGCCGTTTGGGGGTGGTCGGAGGATATGCTCAGGGTTGAATATGGGGGAAAACTGTGGATTTGGCTTTAGCAAATCTTTTGTATGATTTTGATTGGAAGTTGCCAGAAGGGATGAAGGAGGAGGACTTGGACATGGAAGAGAAATCGGGTTTGAGTCTCACCATCCACAAAAAGTTTCCTTTGAACTTGTACTGATGATGTACCATCTATGAGTACTAAGTTTGAACTGGTGTCCTCTAATTGTAAAGTATAAGACTTGTCTTATGTATGACAACACGTGGCGAGTGACCCTTGCATTTGTCATTTATGCTTATATACTATGATGATGATGTGAGCTAGTATGATGTGATGTTATATTATGATATGATGACATGATGACAATGATGTATTTTGACTAAATATGATGATATTTCATATTAAGATGATGTGTATGTATGAGATGACATGCTGCATTATGATGAAGAGTTTTCTGAGACACTACCCTAAATGAGAGTAATGATGATGAATGTATGAAGGCTAATGCATGTTACCTAGAACAATATGTTAATGATGTATAGGGTTGTGTCATAAGAATAATTTAAGATGAAAACTATAGGGACCTCATGCATATTGCGTGTTCATGTCTATCGGGTTACTTCCCCAATTATGATAATGAGTACAGAGGCGTATATTATGATGATGCCTTCATGATATTCAAGAGTTTGCTGACCTCCGGATGTCCGACTACGAACAACTAGCCTTACTATGATGGGCCAAGGGGGTTGCAAACTACTTGGTGGACTAATGCTCGCACATATGGGTCGTGTGTAGGGAAGTACTACACATCCAATTTTGTCAATACTGGAAACCACCTCTACAATGGTTTTAACGATATGTCTCTAATCATGAGTTACATGTGTTTACATTCCCTAACCAAAATAGTAGGGTTACTAAGTATTTTTTTAAAATACTCAAGTCGTGGACTACTCCTATCTTTGAGGTAAAGGCAAGACACCCTTGTACGCTGACGACGACATCACAAGTAGAGACTATGCATAAAATAGTGGTATTTCAATTTTAATTTGTTTTATTTAATATTTCATTTATGTTATTTTAAAGACATTTTTTTAAATATGTAAGCCGATGATATTGCTTTATGAATATTTTTTTAAATAATTATTTTCGCATAAGAGATTATATTACGAAAGCAGTAGCAAGGTCAGTTAAAATTGCATCAATTTTTTTAATTGAAACAAAAATAAAATAAATTTCAAAAAGATATTTTAACCTCTTTCTATTATTATATAACTATTAAACAAATATTTGTTGATTATAAACTTATATTATTATAAGATTTACTAAATTGATGAAATATTAAAAATAGAAAAAATTCATCAAGAAAAAACTCAAAATATTAGAAACAAAATATATATATATATATATATAAATTTTAGGAATGTGTTGGTTGAAAAAAAAAAAANCTAAAAAGTTGTGATTTTGAAAATTAGGTTTTGTTTTAAATAAAATTGATATTTGATCTTATTGGATGCCACCAAAGGGACGGGAAGGTATGGGTCATTTTCCACCTCTAATGCATTGAAACAAAAATCTTTGAAGTTGATTTTCATTCTTTAATGTTCTATCGATCACTTATATCATTGTCTCAATCTCCATCTTTAATTGAAATTCTAAGACACCGTTGGATAAGACCAAACTCAATCAAATCAGATCTAATCATAACTTCAAAATTTGATTTCATTGGTTAAAATATAGATTATCTACTAGAAGATTAGTATTCAAATCTATCACGCTAATAACTTGTGTTTCAATTTTTGTTTTCTACGGTTAGAGGATGACAAGTTATTGCTTTCATGGAGTGGACCGCCAATTTGGTACTGTAAGAATAATATCAAGAAAAGTTGTATTTCTGTGGACCATCATTTTTTCTTTTTAAATAATTTTTTAATCTACCATTTTTAAAGACAACCACTAAAAATTTGAAAACATTTCATTATTTTCCTTCATATATATGACGTTTTGTTGGATGTCTATTTAATCCAAAGAAGAATCACCAGTTTTTTATTCGTGATCTTTTTCCTCTTTGTTCTTGAGCTCTTTCTAAATTCTAATGTCTATCCTTCATTTCCCTCCCGGGCTTCCCCTCCTCCTCTTCCTCTCTTCACTTTTCATCATCCTAAAATGGAAAGTAGCGGCAAATAGAAGAAAGCGTAATTTTCCCCCAAGCCCACCGAAGCTTCCAATCATTGGAAACTTGCATCAACTTGGCAAGCTCCCACACAAATCCCTATGGCGCCTCTCTCAGCTTTACGGTCCCATTATGAGCCTCAACCTAGGCCGTATAGAAACCATCATCATATCATCGGCTGAGACTGCTCGTGCCCTCTTGAAAACTCACGATCTTCAAAGTTGCAACAGACCACAAACCCATGCCATGAAAAAATTCACTTACAATTTTCTTGACCTTGGTTTTTCACCCTACAGTGATTACTGGCGAGAGATGCGCAAAATTTGTATGCTTGAGTTTTTCAGTATGAAGAGGGTGTTATCTTACGAACCCATTAGAGAACAAGAAGTTGGTTTGCTTATTGAATCAATTTTACAATCAGCTTCTTGTGGAGCTACCGTTGATCTTAGTGAGAAGTCCATTGCTCTCACTACTGGTGTTATTTTTAGAATTGCATTTGGGAAGCCATTTGAAGGGAATGGATTTCATGAGCTTATAAGTGAAGTTGAGGCCCTCATGGGAAGCTATAGTGCTTCTGAGTTTTTTCCAGTTCCTTTCGTGGGAGAGATATTTGATTGGTTTAATGGTCGAAAAGCTAGACTTGAAAAAGTTTTTAATGAGATAAATGCTCTGTTTCAAGAGGTAATTAATGAACACCTTTGCCCTGAGAGGCCTAAGCCTGTGCAAGATGATATCATTGATGTGCTTTTGGCTATTAGTAAAAAGCAAGTTGATCCTTGCACGATTGTCATTAACCATGAAAACATCAAAGCCATTCTTTTTGTAAGCAACTTCTATTCTTAAACTTTAATGGTTTTTAAGCTTAAATTTTAATTTATTTTCTAAACTTTCAATCTCGTGGTTAACTAAATTTTTGTGCCCCTTTTGGCTTTATCTCTATCCTTCATGCCTTCTCCCTTATCTTAGAGCCTTCTAACTTTTTCTATTGTATGATGTACATCAACAGAACATATTTGTGGCAGGATTAGACACTGGTTCAATTACAATAGTCTGGGCAATGGCAGAACTCGCAAAAAACTCAAAATTGATGAAGAAAGCTCAAGAAGAAATAAGAAACTATGTGGGCAACAAAGGAAAGGTAAGAGAGAGAGACGTCGAAGAGCTACCATATTTGAAAATGATAGTAAAAGAGACACTAAGACTACATCCACCAGCACCTCTTCTCCTTCCAAGAGAAACCATTTCTCATTTCAAAATTGAAAACTATGATTTTTACCCGAAAACGATGGTTCAAGTAAACATTTGGGCAATTGGACGAGACCCCACATGCTGGACAGATCCAGAAGAGTTCCTTCCAGAGAGATTTGCGGAGAGCTCGATTGATTACAAAGGACAACATTTTGAGTTCTTACCATTTGGGGCTGGTCGGAGGATATGCCCGGGGATAAATATGGGAGTGAAAACTGTGGAGTTGGCTTTAACGAATCTTTTGTACCATTTTGATTGGAAGCTGTCGAATGGGATGAAAGAGGAGGACTTGGACATGGAAGAGAGTTCGGGTTTGAGTCTCACCATCTACAAAAAGGTGCCTCTCAAACTTGTACCAATTTTATACCATCCCTAAGCAGTTTTATAGCTTAGAGTAATAATGGGTATTTTATATGTATTATATAAAATACTTGAACTCTTTTGTTACCGACAAAATAGATGATGTGAAAAGCATAAGTGTAACACCAATATTTGAAGATTGATATGCATAACAAAAGGTAAGGAAATAAATAAGAGTAATGTTAATGAAATAAATAAATAAGAAAAAAGGAGAGGAAAACCTACACGTTATTGGCGATCCATTACTTTGAAGAAGGAATCGTGAGGAGATAAAATACCCTAGAAAGAGAATCGAGCTTGGGACATAAAGAGAATGACATAAAAGATTTGGAAATTTGAAGCTGCTCGAGTTTGAAGGCGTGTGAGATTTACGTGCACATGGTTGAACATAGTAGATCCTTTAGGTGTGGATCTTAGTGCTTTTGGAGAGATATTGGTGTTCATCCACTTATAATTAATTCTAAATATACCAACCAAAAAATTTCTTTCATATTCACTTATTTGAGAGTAGATCCAACTTGAGAGAATATAAATATGTGGGTCATTGAGAGATATGATAAAATTTGGATAACAATGGAAATATATTGGTCCATTATCCAAATTGGGTTGAACCATGGTTAGTAAGAAGTTTGAGAAGTCTTCATGTCTCTTATTTCTAAGGGAGATAAGGACAATAATACAGTGACCTAGTCTAAATATGGGTTTGATAGCAACTCGAACAAGTCCTACATGAAGGTAATTAATTTCTTCATGATGTACGTTTATCTGTTGGAGTATATATTTTTTTTGAAAAGATATGGATGGTTTTCCTATTTTTGTGAATAGAGAGCTTACCAACCGTCTTACGTCTCTTGTTGCGTGGAACACCGATTCTTTTCCAATGATCTATTGACTCGACTAACATAAGAGTAAGAATAAGGAATCGTCGTAGTGGACAAAGATGACAAGGATTTATCCCTCCAAACCCCCTGAAATCAGGTGTGGAACCCTAAGTTGATGGTCGATTCTCCTTTCTCCCTCTCGAAATCTTCTATTGCGGGCAAGAGTATGGTCGTCGACTGTTCCATCTACCCCATTTCTTTCTCCTTACGGCCATTGACTATTCCAAATACGTTAAAATATAAATTTACTATTTTTTTTTTTAATAAAAATGTTAAAGTTCCATTAATTTACCTAATATTTTGTGGATGATATTTCATACCAAATTTATATTAAAAGGAAAAGTATTTTACAAGTAATTATATTTTATGAAAAAATGGTTCAATAAAATTAGGACCATAAAACAAGCCTCAAAAAAGTCTATTTAGTCACTAGGAGGCTAGTATTAAACTTCATTGAATTGTAATTAAGTTTTTAAGTTTTTTTTTTTTTTTTTTTTTTAAATCAAAGTATTAAATGGTTTTTATTTCTATCATTTTATTTAGTTGGAGAGTTTTGATGTGACGCACCTTGAGTTTTGAGGCATCGAAAGACGAGTGATTTAAACATACTATGCAATGCATGAAAATGAAGAACATATAATAGAAAATGAAAGAATAGGAAGAGATCGAGCAATTTCCAAATGAGATGATAAAGACAAAAATCCTTGAAGATTATATTTGTCGTTTACTGATCTGTTCTATTACAACTTGTATCATTCTTTTGGAGAGATTTCTTCATGTGAACTACTGAGCAATTGAAATTCTGAAGTGCGATTGGATCGGACTAGACCCGATTACATAGGTCTATGGAAATTTATCAGAAGGCTAAACAAATCTATCCACACGATAAAAACTTTGGAATATAGAAATTATAAACGAAAAACTAAATTTTGGTATAAGTAGTGTTTTAATTTTTATTTTCCATGGTAAGAGATGATAGCTTGTTGCTTTTACGGAGTGGACCGTCATTTTTTTGGTATAATTCTTTATGGTACTGTAATAATAATATCAAGAAATTGTGGACTTCTATAGACTATAATATTTTCTTTTTAAATAAAATTTTTATCTACCATTTAAAAATGACACAACTAACAAATTTGAAAACATTTAATTGTTTTCATTGAAATAACATAAGAAAATGAGAATTGAAACATATTTAATAATGACATTTTTAATTCATAATCTTTTTCATTATTGTTCTTGAATTCTTTCTAAATTCAAAGAGAAAGAAGCTGCAAAGAGAAAAAAGGGTAATTGTCCCCCAAGCCCACCAAAGCTTCCAATCATAGGAAACTTGCACCAACTTGGCAAGCTCCCACACAAATCCCTATGGGCCTCTCTCAGCATTACGGTCCCATTATCAGCCTCAGCCTTGGCGGTGTAGAAACCACCGTCATATCCTCTGTCGAGACAGCTCGTGCCCTCATAAAAATCCACGATCTTCAAAGTTACAGTAGACCACAAACTCAATGAGTCAAAAAATTCACTTACAATTTTCTTGACATTGCGTTTTCACCTTATAGTGATTACTGGAGAGAGATACGTAAAATTTGTAGACTTGAGCTTTTCAATATGAAGAGGGTGTTATCTTACGAACCTCTTAGAGAGCAAGAAGTTGGTTTGCTGATTGAATCGATTTCCTAATCAGCTTCTTGGGGAGTTGTTGTTAATCTTACTAAGAAGTCCACTACACTCACTACTGGTGTTATTTTTTGAATTGCTTTTGGGAAACCGTTTGAAGGGAACTGGTGTTATTTTTTGAATTGCTTTTGGGAAACCGTTTGAAGGGGATGGATTTTATGAGCTTGTGAATGAAGCTGTGGCATTGTTGGGAAGCTACTGTGCTTCTGAGTTCCTTCGTATTCCTTTTGTAGGTAAGGCCATTGATTGATATAATGGACGAGAAGCTAGACTTGAGAGGGTTTCTAATGAGATCCATACTCTGTTTCAAGAAGTGATTGATGAAAACCTTCGTCCAGAGAGACCTAAACCAGAACAAGAAGATATTATTGATGTGCTTTAGACTAAAATGCAAGTTGAAGCTTGTACGGTTGTCATTACCCATGAAAACTTCTTTTGGTAAGCAACTTCTATCCAAAATCTTTAATGGTTTTTTCCTTAATTTTTTTTTTTTTTTGTTTAATTTCTAAACTTTCAATCCCGTGGTTAATAAGTTTTTGAGCAGATATTGGTCCTTTTTTTGCTTTGTCTCTATCCTTCATGCCTTCTCCATTATCTCACAACCTTCTATAATTTTTTATTGCATGAATAGAACATAATTTTAGTAGAAATAGACACAATTTCAATTATATTAGTCTGGGCAATGGCAGAACTTGCGAAGAGTCCAACACTGATGAAGAAAGCTCAAGAAAAAATCAGAAATCATGTTGGAAACAAAGGAAAGGTAACATAGAGAGATTTAGAAGAGCTTCCATATATGAAAATGATAGTGAAAGAGACATTAAGACTACATCCACCAGCACCTCTTCTTATTCCAAGAGTAACGATTTCTCATTTTAAAATTGAAAGCTACGATTTTTACTAAAAAACGATAGTTCAAATAAATATTTGGGCAATTGGGCGAGACCCCACATATTAGAAAAACCGAGAAAAGTTCATACCAGAGAGATTTGATTGAGCACTATTGATTACAAAGGACAACATTTTGAGTTCTTGTTATTCGAGGCTAGTGGAGGATATGCCCGAAATTGAATATAGGGTGAAAAATGTTGAGTTGGCTTTAGCAAATCTTTTGTACCATTTTGATTGGAAGCTGCGGAATGGGATGAAAGAGGAGGACTTAGACATTGAAGAGAATTTGGGTTTGAGTTCTCACCCTCCACAAAAAGTTGCCTCTCAAGCTTGTACCAATTTTATACCATCCATGAGTAGTTTTATGGCTGAGACTAATAATGGGTATTTTTATATGTAATAGATATAATGCTTGAACTCTTATTTCCCAACAAAATAGATGACGTGAAAACTCACTTTGTTGGAGAACTTTCACTCCTAATTAGTGAGCACCGGCGTTGGAGGGGTTTTTCTAAGGGTGTGTCGAGCTTGTGCATATAAGAGGTAATTTAGGTTTAGATAAACGTTGACAAAGTCTTAAAAAAATTAAACTAATTTATGCATGTGCTATGGTCTCGACTTGCAATGCCGTCGTCAGCCATACAGGTGTGTCTTGCGTGTACCTGAAATACATATAGCACGTAGCTTGAGTATTTTAAGAAATACTCCGTGAGTGGCACCACTATTAAGGTCATATGAATGAGGCCTATCATTTCTATCTGTATTCTCTTAGGCGACTATCTTAAACGGGTAATTGAATGTTTATGTACTTATGCTACACATACTCCTCACATACGAGTATGGACCCACCAGTCGGTTCACACACCTCTTGGACCCCTCTCTTAGTCGAGATAGCATTCTCTGGTGTTGCCGGACACCCGTTAGGAATAGTGACCATCCTAACATTATGATAAACATAATGATCGTTTTCCTGCCTCATAATGTAAGCTTTCGTACCATCGTAAAAGGGGAGATTCCCTAATGCATGTAACACGCAGGCATAAGGTCCCAACATTTTTATTCATTAAATCATGTAAAACAACCCCTTCAATTTTCCTTCATATCATATCATTTTACAACATAGCCTTTAAGGGGTGTGTTGGAGTTGAATATTGTATGATTCATATCATACATTGTCTTATTTCATATCATGTACATAACATATCATAAAACATGTCACAACATGTATTATATTGCCAAACGTATTATACCATAACATATATCATATCATCAACACATTTCATCATAACACATGTCATAGCATTAACATAACATGTTATAGTTATATCATATTACGGACATATCATAGTCAATATCATTTTATAACCATATTATATTCATATCGCTTCATAAACATATCATAGCCATATCATTTCCTAAAGATATCATAGTTACATCATTTCATAAACATATCATAGTCATATCATTTCCTAAATATATCATAGTCATATCATTTTCTAAAAATATCATAATCACATCATTTCATAAACATTTCACATATATCAAGTATATGACACGTGCAAAACCATGGGGCACGTGCCATCATACAAACAACAATTTCTAACCACGCCAATAGTAAGACCACTCGATTGACTTTAGTCGAAGTTTCTATCTAATTCCGAATTGGCTTGCCTTGTTCCCTCGAATTCTATTCCACATATACCAAGGTGTTTCACCCTATTAAATACATTCACCTAATTCCTTTAGTAACTCAATTACTAACTTAATTTAACTTAAATAAATATGTTAGTATTATTCCGCTATTTAGATCATATAATCCAAATATTATTTGTTATAATATTATTTTCATGGTCGATGTGTTTCCTTTTTTTTATTTTGTTTTTTAATTCTGTTGACGGTGTTCACGTAAATCTTTTATTTTTTATTTTTTATTTTGTTCACAGTATTTTGGCCAATTTAAATGATTTGGGGCTATTAATAATGTGATTTAGTAGAACACATAAATTGTTTTTGGTATTTAATTTCTAACTAAAATATAAATAATTGCAACAAAATTAGGACGTAAGAAAATAAAGATTGTGTTCTTTAAGCTACAAGCTACATCCTCACATAAATTCGAGTAATTTTTATCCTCAGGTAAATCTGAATAAAACAAATTAAAATTTGTTTACCTTGGAAAAAGTTGTGAGTGGTTGATGAGAAATGATTTGGGGAAAACAGGGTAAGTTTGTCCAAAACCTAGCAACTTCCAACGACCGTTCATTCCTAATGAAATTTCATAATTCTTGGCTGGTTAGATTCATCTCATAGAGATCTTTGAACTTGCTGAAGAAATCGGAACTGCCATGGCTATAACACAAGCATCAAGTAATAGGTCAAGCTCGTAGCTAGCCCAACATTTAGGTCATCATCGGAAAGATACCAAGATTAAATAGGGGAGAATGTCACAATCAACGATACGATTGTGCCCATGAGAAAGTCATTGGGGACAATGGTTAGGTTAAGTGGGGGATAGTGTCACAACCTCACTGGGAGAAAGTAGGTTGTGATCACCACACACAAGACAGACAAGGGTCGACTCTCAAGTGGCGCCCATCCGGCCACGTAAGGGGCAAGACTGAAAAGTGCCAGGATGCGATTGAGGAGGACGGTGCATCATCTAATACACCAAGAGTGTGCATTGAAGCTAAGTCGAGGCATACAAAAAGTTCGAGAGAACGAGGCGACATGAGTGTCGAAGACTAGCTCGAAGAGGGCCAGATAAAGTCCCGGGCCATAACCTTAGAAGTCGAGGTTTGGATATGAGTTTCAGCGTGCGGCTCAGAAATTAAGTCGTTGGTATGAAGGATGAAAGTAGACCAAATTTGGTGTGAAACAGATACTTGATGGATTATGCACAAGGTCGTATGTCTGCTCACTAAAATGACCTCTACTCGATGAGGATTGAAAATTCTTCAAAATGTACTATGAGGGAGGCATGGCGTTAGCTCTCACCCCAAGCCTAAGCGAGCTACCCTATGGCACATGAGTGTGTCAGTGTGGACAAACATCATGGAACGAGCATCTTAGATGTCTTTCTTTGAAAAGGGTCTTTCAAGGACAGTATTGGACGGCCATGTGTGCCTATTGCGCCCTAATCCATGTGTCAAAGGTTAGATTATACACCCGCTATTTGAAACGTATGCCGCAAATGGTTTAGCATGGACACAGGAGAGTTCGATACTCGAGTGAACCAGATGGATGGATGTTCAGGATACCCAGATGAGATGATTGACACATGGGTCAGTTTCCAACAAATGTGTTCGAACAAGCCAAGATGACCGATGTATTCCAAGACATGGGACGACATCACAATTTATGGATCGTGTTGTTGGGAACCAAGATGATAATGAGAAACGACGTGATTGTGTCGCACACGATTGAGTAGCACGCATGAACATTGTGTGTGGCCGAACAAGCTTAGATTCAGCAACTAACTCCTACACAAAGTTTGTTCCAAATGTCCCCACGAATCTAACCAAACAAGAATCATAAGTTTTGCTTCACGAGTAGAAATTCGAGCTTGAAAGTTGCATTCTTACCCATGGTTCTAAGCTCTTTAGTTGTGGTTTATGGGTCATCCTTTTCAAAAATTGGCTCAACAAACTCGTCAATCACGCTTCCCTCCATGAACGTTTCCCTTCAAGATCGTGTCCTAATTCCAAATAAAAGGACAGAATCTTCGTTTTTTCTCTTGCCGACGAGTATGGGTCCTTCTCAAAGTTTCATTAATCTACCTAACATTTAATATTTGTGCTTTTTTTTTTTGTCTCATTTATTTTTTTAATTTTTTTTCTTGATTATATTTTTTTAATTTAACTCTAACGTACTAAATTCATAATGACTTTTTTTTCTATCATTTCACTACGTTTGAGATATTTGATCTGACACACTTTGAATTTCGAGTATCAAAGGATCGAGAATAACTCAAACATACTATGCAATACACGAAAATGAAAAAAACATGTAATCGAAAATGAAAGAACATGAAGGGATGGACCACTTTCCAAATGCATTGAGACAGAAGTTGTTGAAGATTATTTTTGTCGTTTATTGGTCTGTTCTATTGTAGCTTGTATCATTCTTTCGGAGAGGCTACTCCATGAGAACCACCAAGCAATCGAAATTCTGGGATGCGGTTGGATAGGACTAGACTCAATCATTATTTACTAGAAGGTTAAACAAATTTTAAAATACAGAAATTATAAAACAAAAATTAAAGTTCGAAACATTATTTCAATTTTTATTTTTCATGGTTAGAGATGATAGTTTGTTGCTTTTACGAAGTGGACCGTCATTTTTTCTTTGCCACGTAAAAATAATATCAAGAAATTGTGAACTTTTATAGACCATCTTATTTTCTTTTTAAATGATTTTTTTTATCTATCATTTTTAAAGACCAAAACTAAAAATTGGAAAATATTTAGTTATTTTCATTTAAATAATATATGAAAATGAAAAATGAAATCCTTAACGTTTTATTTTATATCTATTTAATCGAAAGAAGAATGACCTGTTTGTTCTTGAGCTCTTTCTAAATTTCAATGCCTTTCCTTGATTTCCGTCCATGGCTTCCCCTCATCCTCTTCCTATCTCTACTTTTCATCATCCAAAAAAGAAAAGCAGCTACAAATAGAAAAAAGGGTAATTTTCCTCCTAGCCAACCAAAGCTTCCATTAGTAGGAAACTTGCACCAACTTGGAAAGCTACCACACAAATCCCTATGGCACCTCTCTCAGCGTTATTGTCCCAATATCAATCTCAGTCTATGTCGTATAGAAACCATCATCATATCCTCCGTCGAGACTGTTCGCGCCCTCTTGAAAACCAACGATTTTCAAAGCTGCAACAGACCACAAACCGATGTTATAAAAAAACTCACTTACAATTTTCTTGATATTGAGTTTTCGCCTTACAGTGATTACTAGCGAGAGATACAAAAAAACATTTGTATGCTTGAACTTTTTAGTATGAAGAGTGTTATTTTACGAACCCATTAGAGAGCACGAAGTTGGCTTGCTTATTGAATCAATTTCACAATCAGCTTTTTGTGAAGCTACTGTTGATCTTACTCATTGCTCTCACTACTGATGTTATTTTTAGAATTGCTTTTGAGAAGTTGTTTAAAGAATTGCTTTTGAGAAGTTGTTTAAAGTGGATGAATTTAATAAAATTGTGAGTGAAGTTGAGTTCCGGTTGGGAAGCTAGTGCTTCTGAGTTTTTTCCTATTCCTTTTGTGGGGAAGGTAGTTGATTGGTTTAATGGCCGAAAAGCTAGACTCGAGAGGGTTTTAATGAGATGAATGTTCTGTTCCAAGAGGTGATTGATGAACATCTTCATCCAGCGAAGCCTAAACCAAAGCAAGATGATATCGTTGATGTGCTTTTGACAATCAGTAAAAAGCAAGTTGGAATCTTGCACCGTTGTCATGAACATGAAAGCATCAAAGCCTTTCTTTTTGTAAGCAACTTCTATGCCTAAACTTTAATGGTTTTTAGGCTTAAATTTTAGTATAATTTTTAAACTAGTTATTGAGAATTTTTGGCTTTTATCTCTATGCTCATGCATCCTTAGTTAACTCATAACCATCTAACATTTTCCTATTATATGATGTGGATCAACATCATATAATTTTTGCAGGATTATCCATTAGTTTAATTACTATAATTTGGGCAATGGGAGAGCTAGTGAAAAATCCAAAATCAATAAAGAAAGTGCAAGAAGAAATCATAAATCAGGAAACAAAGGAAAGTTTAGAGAGACCTAGAACATCTTCCATATTTTAAAATGATAGTGAAAGAGACACTAAGACTACATCCACCCGTGCCCCTTCTTATTCTAAGAGAAACCATTTCCCATTTCAAAATTGAAGGCTATGATTTTTACCCAAGAACGATGGTTCAAGTGAACGTTTGGTCAATTGGACGAGACGGCATGGATTGGAAAGACCCAGAAGAGTGTTGAGTCAATTTTAGATTATTTCAACAAAGACCTATTCTCTAGCTTTAGAACAGGTCAATTTCTGTTAGCTATTTTCTTGTCAACAGTGGAGCTAGTTGAGTCCTAATTTCTGTTAGCTATTTTCTTGTTATTAGTGGAGCTAGTTGAGTCGCGCACTGTATTTATGTTTTTCTGCAGTTTTATGTATATAAAGACAGATCATTCTAGTGCATTCGCCAGTATCTGACATTTACATTTATCATTTGGTATCAGATCCAAAGCAAAACAAAGTGATCCAAGAGAGAAAATGAGTGACGACAAAACACTCACCAAGATTCTAAAGTTTGATGGTCACTATGACCATTGGAGTGAACGGATGGAAAACCTCTTGCGTGCCAAGGGTTTGTGAAGTCTAGTGGAAGAGGGTTACACCGAACGGGCAAAGAGAATCGAAGTGGCTGCAGCGCAGAAAAGGAATCTTGAGGAGCTCAAGATGAAGGACCATCAAGTGAAGCACTACTTGTTTAGGCAATTGATCGGGTTGTGTTTGAACAGATCTTGAATCGCAAAACATCCAAGATCATTTGGGATTCGATGAAGAAAAAGTTTGGAGGCAACGAAAGGGTGAAGCGGTCTCTTTTCAAAACCTTAAGTGAGGTTCTTGAAATGAAGAATGAAGAAAACATCAATGATTATTTTGGAAGAGTAATGGCTCTTTCCAACAAGATGAGAAGCAACGGAGAAGACATGTCAGATTCGAAGATTGTTGAGAAAATACTTCGAACTCTGACTGACAAATTCACATCTGTGGTGGTATCCATCGAGGAGTCAAAAGACACAAGAAAGATGACGATTGACGAACTGCAAAGCTCTCTGTCTGTGCATGAAAAGAAATTTAAGAAGATCAGTCATGAAGAAGGTGATCAAGCTCTCAATGTCAGAGGTAGTCTCAATGTTAAAGGCAGAGGCAGAGGATCATACAGAGGTCGAGGCAGGGGCAGAGGACGCTCATTCAATAAAGCAACAATCGAGTGTTACAACTGCCACCAACTTGGACATTTCCAATATGAATGTCCAAATGGGAATGGAGCACATTTTGCACAGATCGAAGAAAAGGATAAGTTCTTCCCATGACCTATGTGAAGCTTCAAGGCACTAAAAGAGGAGAGGTGTGGTTCGTGGATTCTGGGTGTTCAAACCATGTGTGGAGAAAGAGGTATGTTCTCAAGCTTGGACACTATCTTCACACATAATGTCAAGCTTGGGAATAATCACAAACTGATTGTTGGTGGGAAAGGAGTAGTGAAAATAATGCTTAAGGGAATAAGCTATGTGATCAACGATGTGTATTATATTCCGGAATTGAAGAACAACCTGCTTAGTGTTGGACAACTTCAAGAAAGGGGTTATTCCGGAATTGAAGAACAACCTGCTTAGTGTTGGACAACTTCAAGAAAGGGGTTTAGACGTGCAATTCAAAGGAGGAGATTGAAACACATGCAGCATCTTTCATGCCTCAAGAGGAAAATAGCAGAATCTGTTATGAGTGCTAACACTTATCCTGTTGGGTGAATCAAATGAAAAAACAAAGGAGAGATGTCTGTCGGTTGATATCTCAGACAAGAGTTGGATGTTTATCCTGTTGGGTGAATCAAATGACAAAACAAAGAAGGAGAGATGTCTGCCGGTTGATATCTCAGACAAGAGTTGTGGCACCATCAATATGGGCATCTCAGCTACAAGGGACTTCACACATTATGCAATAAAGAGATGGTTGTGGGTTTACCTGAAATTGAAGATGTGAAAACCATCTGTGAGGCGTGTGTCAAAGGGAAACACCACCGTGTTCCATTTCCGAAGCAGAGTAAGTGGAGAGCCACTGAAAGATTGCAGCTTATCCACTCTAATCTCTGTGGTCCGATCAATCCACCATCAAACAGTCAAATTATTGGATCAATATTGTTAAGGATATTTAGTAATAAATTATAGTTTACCATATATATTACAAATTATTGGATCAATATTGTTAAGGATATTTAGTAATAAATTATAGTTTACCATATATATTATATTTGATATTTTATTAGACGACAAATATATAATATTTTCCTTATTACCACATGTATCTTTCCATTTATTGTTATTTCAATTTATTACTATTTCCATATCCTTGTAATTTATTTGATTATAAATAAGATAACTTTTGCACCATCTAGGTGCGGTGAATTAATTAAACATTCTTCTTTTGCACCATCTAGGTGCGGTGGATTAATTAAACATTATTCTTTTGCACCATCTAGGTGCGGTGGATTAATTAAACATTCTTAGATATGACAACCTTAAGGGTGAATAGGGTTTCAACAATATAATTATTAATTTTTTTTTATAACAATAAACCTTAATACATGCAGACAAACTTAACAATAATTTACCATTTAAATAGTAAAAGGGTTAGAAAATATAATATCTTAGGTTAAACTCGACCTACTCCACTCCCACGCGCCTTTTTGGAATTTGAATAAACCTTTCTTTACTCTTTCCTCGGATGAGAGCCCAACGACTACAACGCTCTTTTTACAAGTTCAAGAGCAAACTCAATCCTTTCCACAGCTCAGGATCAAACCGGTACAATTGTCTAAAACTTTATAGAAACACACCACACACCACAACTCTAGATTTACAATTTTCTCACACTACAATAGACATCTCTTTCACAATAAGATAAACACAATTTTCTCACACTACAATAGACATCTCTTTCAGGATAAGATAAACAAGAAATAAAATTAGAAACTTGAGAGGGAGAACAATGGAGGTTTTTTTAAAAAAGTTTAGATCGACGAAACTATGAAAGTTATGTATTGTGAAATATTCTATGTTGTGTTCGGAAAAATATGAAAAGGTGATGAGTTTGATGAGTTTAAATGGTGATCGAGTTGTAAAAATAAGAATTCATACGGACCACTAAAACGTGAACTCTACCACACAAAAAATAATATTTATTTACTTTTAAATTTATGGTAAAAAAATTATAGACCACAAGTTTCAATATATATATTTATTATTTTAAATAAATATTTAAAACATTTTAAATTCATTTTTATTATACATATCATTATTTTTTGGTACCTAAGAATAATATTAAGAAATAGTGGAATTTTATAGACCATCATATTTTCTTTTTAAATAATTTTTTTATCTACGGTTTCTTAAGATCACCACTAAAAATTTGAAAACATTTCATTGTTTTCTTTCAAATAATATACGAAAATGAGAATTGAAACAATTAACGTTTTGTTTTGCGTCTATTTAATCTAAAGAAGAATGACCATTTTTAATTTGTAATATTTTTTTTCTCTCGTTCTTGAACTCTTTCAAAATTTCAATGTATTTCCTTCATTTCCATCCATGGCTTCCCCTCATCCTCTTCCTATCTCTACTTTTTATCATCCAAAAAAGAAAAGCAGCTAGGAAAAACGGTAATTTTCCTCAAGCCCACCAAAGCTTCCATTCATAGGAAACTTGCACCAACTTGGAAAGCTTCCACACAAATTTCTATGGCGCCTCTCTCACCTTTACGGTTCCGTTATCAGCCTCAGTCTATGTCGTATAGAAACCATCATCATATACTCCGCCGATATTGCTCGTGCCCTCTTGAAAACCAACGATTTTCAAAGCTGCAACAGACCACAAACTGATGTTACAAAAAAACTCACTTACAATTTTTTTGATATTGGATTTTCACCTTACAGTGATTACTGGCGAGACATACGTAAAATTTGTATGCTTGAACTTTTTAGTATAAAGAGGGTGTTATCTTACGAACCCGTTAGAGAGCAAGAAGTTGGTTTGCTTATTGAATCAATTTCACAATCAGCTTCTTGTAAAGCTACTATTGATCTTACTCAGAAATCGATTGCTCTCACTACTGGTGTTATTTTTCGAATTGCTTTTGGGAAGTTGTTTAAAGTGGATGGATTTAATGAAATTGCAAGTGAAGTTGAGGGTCTGAGTTTTTTCCTATTCCTTTTGTGGGAAAGGTAATTAATTGGTTTAGGGGACGAAAAGCTAAACTTGAGAAGGTTTTAAATGAGAGGAATGTTCTCTTCCCAGAGGTGATTGATGAACATATTCATTCTACTAGTCCTAAGCCAAAACAAGATGATATCATTGATGTGCTTTTGGCTATCAATAAAAAACAAGTTGAGTCTTGCAATGTTGTCATTACACATGAAAGCATCAAAGCCATTCTTTTTGTAAGAGCTTCCATATCTAAAAATGATAGTGAAAGAGTCACTAAGACTACATCCACCGGTGCCCCTTCGTATTCCAAGAGAAATCATCTCCCATTTCAAAATTGAAGGCTACGATTTTTATCCAAAAACAATGGTTCAAGTGGACGTTTGGGCAATTGGACGAGACTCCACATGCTGGACAGACCCAGAAGAGTTCATTCTAGAGAGATTTTTAGAGAGCTCGATTGATTACAAATGACAACATTTTGAGTTTTTGCCATTTGGAGTGGTAGGTGGATGCGCCCAAAGTTGAATATGGGGTGAAAATTGTGGAGTTAACTTTAGCGAATCTTTTTTACCATTTTGATTGGAAGCTGCCAAATGAGAAATGAGATGGAGGAGGAATTGGACATGGAAGAGAATTCAGGTTCGAGTCTCACCCTCCCAAAAAAGTTGCCTCTCAAACTTGTCGCCTCTCAAACTTGTCTTTCCTTCCCTGGCTTGGACATGGAAGAGAGTTCTAAATTCGAATGTCTTTCCTTCCTTACCCTCCCTGGCTTCTCCTCATCCTCTTCCTCTCTTTACTCTTCATCATCCTCAAACAGAAAGTAGCGGCAAATAGAAAGAAGGGCAACTTTCCCCCAAGCTCTCCAAAACTTCCAATCATAGGAAAAATGCATCAACTTGGCAAGCTCCCACACAAATCCGTGTGGCACCTCTCTCAGTGTTACGGTCTCATTATCAGCTTCAGTCTTGGCAGTGTAGAAACCATCATCGTACCCTCTGTCGAGATAGCTCGTACCCTCATGAAAATTCACGATCTTCAAAGTTGCAGCAGATCACAAACTCAATCAGTCAAAAAACTCACTTACAATTTTCTTGACATTGCGTTTTCACCTTATAGTGAATACTGGAAAGAGATACGTAAAATTTGTATACTCGAGCTTTTCAATGTGAAGAGAGTGTTATCTTATGAACCCATTAGAGAGCAAGAAGTTTGTTTGCTGATTGAATCGATTTCGCAATCACCTTCTTGTAGAATTGTTGTTGATCTTACTGAGAAGTCCACTACTCTCCCTACTGATATTATTTTTAGAATTGCTTTTGAGAAACAGTTTGAAGGGGATGAATTTTATGAGCTTGTGAATGAAGCTGTGGCATTGTTGGGAAGCTATAGTGCTTCTGAGTTCCTTCCTATTCCTTTTGTAGATAAGGCCATTGATTGGTTAAATGGACGAGAAGCTAGACTTCAGATAGTTTAGACTTGAGATAGTTTCTAATGAGATCCATGCTGTGTTTCAAGAAGTGATTGATGAACACCTTCATCCTGGTAGACCTAAACCAAAACAAGATGATATTATTGATGTGCTTATGGCTATCCCATCTAAACATCAAAGTTATTCTTTTGGTGAGCAACTTCTATCCCAAATCTTTAAAGGTTTTTAAGCTAATTTTTTAGTTTAATTTTTAAACTTTGAATCCGGTCGTTAATTAGTTTTGGCGCAGATATTGAGCTCTCTTTTATTTATTTACTTTTTTTATTATTTTTTTTAATCGTATTTGTGCATCAATTTTTAGCAAGATACTAGTTCAATTACATTAGTTTGGGCAACGACAGAACTCACGAAGAACCCAACATTGATGAAGAAAGCTCAAGAAGAAATCACAAATCATGTGGGAAACAAAGGAAAGGTAGCAGAGAGTGACTTAGAAGAGCTTCCATATCTTAAAATGATAGTGAAAGAGACATTGAGACTACAACCACCCGGACCTCTTCTTCTTCCAAGAGAAACCATTTCAAATTTCAAAATTGAAGGCTACCATTTTTACCCAAAAACAATGGTTCAAGTGAACGTTTGGGCAATTGGACGAGACCTCACATGCTGGACAGACCTAGAAGAGTTCATTCCAGAGAGATTTTCAGAGAGCTCGATTGATTACAAAGGACAACATTTTGAGTTCTTGCCATTCGGGGCTGGTAGGAAGATATGCCCGAGGTTGAATATGGGAGTGAAAACTGTGGAGTTGGCTTTAGCGAATCTTTTGTACCATTTTAATTGGAAGCTGCAGAATGGGATGAAAGAGGAAGACTTGGACATGGAAGAGAGTTCCGATTTGAGTCTCACCATCTACAAAAAGTTGCCTCTCAAGCTTGTACTAATTTTATACCATCCATGAGTATTAAGTTTGAAGTGGAGTTCTCTAATTGTAAGGTTTTACATGTAATATATTAATGCTTAAACTCTTTGTTAATATATATAAGAAAACGTGAGGAAATAAGTAAGAGTAATTACTAATGAAATAAATTTGAAAAAAAAAAAAAGAGAGAAAAATGTACAAGACCCTCACATGCGAGTATGGACCCAACAGTCCTCTTGGACTCCTTTTCTGGTCGGGATAGCATTCTTTGGTATTATTGTCAGACACCCGATAGGAATAGTGACCATTGTAACATTATGATTAACATAATGATCGTTTTCCTGCCTCATAACGAACGCGTCCGTACCATCGTAAATGGGGAGATTCCCTAATGCATGTAACACATAGGCATAAGGTCCCAACTTTTTTATTCAATAAATCATGTAAAGCAACCCCTTCCATTTTCCTTCATATCATATCATTTTACAACATAGCCTTTAAGACGTGTATTCGGGTTGAATATTGTATGATTCATATCATACATTGTCTTATGTCATATCATGTACATAACATATCATAAAACATGTCACAACATGTATTATATCGCCAAACGTGTTATACCATAACATATATCATATCATCAGCACATCACATCATAACACGTGTCATAGCATTAACATAACATGTTATAGTTATATTATATTACAGACATATTATAGTCATATCATTTTATAATCATATTATATTCATATCGTTTCATAAAAATTTCATAGTCATATCATTTCCTAAGGATATCATAGTCACATCATTTCATAAACATATCATAGTCATATCATTTCCTAAAGATATCATAGTCACATCATTTCATAAACATTTCATAGTCCTATTATTTTATAAAGATATTATAATCACATCATTTCATAAACATTTCACACATACCAAGCATATGTCACGTACAAAACCACGGGCACGTGTCATCATACAAACATTAATTTCTAACCATGTCGATAGTAAGACCACTTACTTGATTGACTTTTGCCGAAGTTTCTATCTAATTCTGAATTGGCTTTCCTTCGTGCCTCGAATTCTTTTCCACATATACCGAGGTGCTTCACCTTATTAAATACATTCACCTAATTCCTTTAGTAACTCAAATTACTAATTTAATTTAACTTAAATAAATATGTTAATAGTATTCCGCTATTTAGATCGTACCATCCAAATATTATTTGTTATAATATTATTTTCATCCTCGATGTGTTTCGTTTCTTATTTTATTTTTTTAATTCGGTTCACAATGTTCATATAAGTTTTTTTTTTTTAATTATGTTTACAGTATTTTGGCCCATTTGAATGTTCATAAAATGGGGGCCACCGATCATGTCATTTAGTAGAACACATAAATTTGAGTAAAAACATTTTTATCTTCACTTAATAAAACAAATTTTTTTTTCTATTTACTTTTGCAGGAAGGAAGGATGACAGAGGTACTTTGAAAAAGTTGTGAGTGAGAGGTTAAGAGAGGTGCAGTTACCATTATTATTATGTTTTTTCTAAGATTGTTATAAACTGAATGGTAAGTTTGTCGAAAACTAGGGTAAATTTGTCCAAACTCGTTCATTCCTTATGAAATTTGATAATTCTTGGCTGGTTAAATTCATCTCATAGAGATCTTTGAACCTGCTGAAGAAATCGGAACTACCATGGCTATAACACAAGCATCAAGTGAGGGGAAAAGGGCGAGGAAATCAAGCATAGATAAAGGTAGAAGACGGTCCACTTGGATCGGTCCAAATCATATTCATTCTAAAAGCATGAACAAGTAAGCATGTCAAGTGTGTAGCTACTCCAATATTCAGGTCATCATCGAAAAGATGTCGAGATTAAGTGGGGGAGAATGTCACAATCGACAATACGATTGTGCCCATGAGAAAGTCATTGAAGACAATGGTTAGGTTAAGTGGGGGAGGAGAAAGTATGTTGTGACCCCACACACAAAACAGACAAGGGGCGACCCTCAAGTGGTGTCCATCTAGCCACATAGGGGCCAAGACTGAAAAATGTCATGATGCGATCGAGGAGGATGATGCATCATCCAACACACCAAGAGTGTGTATTGAAGCTAAGTCGAGGCATGCAAAAAGTTCGAGAGAACGAGACGACACGAGTGTCGAAGACAAGCTCAAAGAGGGCCAGATAGGGCCCCGGGCCATAACCTTAGAAGTCAGGATTTGGATATGAGTTTCAGCATATGGCTCAAAAATTAAATCGTCGGTATGAAAGATGAAAGTCCACAAAATCTGGTGTGAAACGGATATTTGATGGATTATGCACGAGGCCGTATGTCTACTCATTGAAATGACCTCTACTCGAGAAGGATTGGAAATGCCTCAAAATGTACTATCGGGGGAGGCATGGCGCTGGCTCTCACCCCTAGGTCTTGTGCCCTAAGCTAGCTACCTTGTAACACATGCGTGTGTCAGTGTGGGCGAACGTCATGGAACGAGCATCTTGGACGTCTTTTGTAACGACCCAAAATTTTCTACTTAATTTAAGGTCGCTACTGTATACGTACCATAAACATTGAATGCGAAAGACTTCATTTAAATTCCATAAAACATAACCTTTATCTTAAAACACAGCCATGGACTTACGTGTTTCGAAAACATCTTTAAAACAACACAACAAAAGACCCGAAATAAAATAAATAAGCGTTTAAGTTTAAAACATCATATTCTATCCTAAGTCTAAGAAAATAAATACCACTATCCTATGCATGTTTCATGATCTCGAGTTGCGATGCCGTCGTCAGCCGTACAGGAATGCCTTGCCTTAAACTGAAAGATGGAGTAGCACATGACTTGAGTATTTAAAGAAATACTCAGTAAGTGACTCCACTATTGGGGTTAAATGCAACAATCACATGCAATGAAATGATGGGACCTATCTTTCGTTTCGTTTCGTTTTACATCATATTCTATCCTAAGTCTAAGAAAATAAATACCACTATCCTATGCATGTTTCATGATCTCGAGTTGCGATGCCGTCGTCAGCCGTACAGGAATGCCTTGCCTTAAACTGAAAGATGGAGTAGCACATGACTTGAGTATTTAAAGAAATACTCAGTAAGTGACTCCACTATTGGGGTTAAATGCAACAATCACATGCAATGAAATGATGGGACCTATCTTTCGTTTCGTTTCGTTTTCCCTACGGTGCAATCCTAACGGGTAATCGTGGACGTGTACCATATACTCTACACACAGCCCATACGTGCGAGTATGGGCTCACCAGCTAGTTCGCACACCGCTAGGCCACAGTCCTTAGTCGGTGGCCATACTCTGGGAGCCCCTTATGCCGGGACCCGTTAAAACTAGAACCGTCACAGCAGCGCTATGCAATGCATAACGATCGGTTTCCTGCCATTGGATGTACGCGTCCGTACCCTCGTGATGGGATGGGGGTATCCCCCCAGATGCATGAACACACATAATGCATGAGGTCCCCCTATTTCTACGTTTATCTTTAATGACCATAACCCCCCGTCACATTCCAGGCTTCATGTCATTCTCATTTTCATTTCACATTTCATACACATTTTTATCGAGGTTATGGTTCCAGACAGTTTACCGTGTTTCATGTCATACAACTCATGCTGTTCACATTCACATAGTCCATACAAACATGCTATAATCATTCAAGGACCTCATATCGTTACATGCATTACACATCACATCAGACTAAAAGCATACATAGCATACATTCACGTTCACATAACTACATACTTAAGCACAATAATCTAGCATATAATGTATCATATCATAAACAAGTCATAACGTAAACACTTCATAGTCATATCGTTCTCTAACTTACCATAGCCTTAACGTTCTTATACCTATCACAGACATATCATTACGT
>NC_036646.1:3800794-3850794 GCF_002806865.2 Cucurbita pepo subsp. pepo
CACATATCAATATATATGACACGTGCAGAACCACAGGGCACGTGTCAACATCAAATATAACCATGCCGATAGTAAGGCACTTACCTGGCTAGCTTAAGTCGTTGTCACGAATATATCCTTAATGAAAGTTCGATTCCGTCGTTATTCTTAATGAAAGTCCGTTGAACTCCAAGTCAACCTATGTGAGCCCATGACATCAGTTTCGAGTTTGAATTTCTACAAAATTGTTTCTCTAATTTATATTGATCCATGTGTTATACTTGATGCAAACGTCAGAATCTTTGCCTGAGTTAGGTCTTGAAATATTTATATATGTTTGTTATAGTATTATTTTCATACAAACCATTTAATACCCATTAAAATTTGACAGATATTCTATTTTCTCTGACCGTGTTTAATACTCTTAAACATTTTCCAGATAATTTTGATTATATTCACAACCTTCCTATCTCTGGCTGTATTTCCCTTCTTTTAATTATTCTCTGTGTTTGAGGATGATTTTAATATCATTAAATAAAATGAAAGGAAAACTCTGACCTCTTCAAATACAAAATCTCTCTCTACCCAATTATCTCTTACAAGCAAAACTAAATTGAACCTTTCTTTTTTGGGTTTGTTTTTGCAGGAGAACAAATTATTTAAATCTGTTTAACCCTTCCTTTATTATTTTTGTTTGTTATCTTTTAAATTAGGTTAGCAATTATTTTGGCCTTGTGTTTGTTTGCAGGAGAGAAAAATTCTTTAAATTTGTTTACCCCTTCCTTTATTATTTTTGTTTGTTATCTTTTCAATTATGTTACCAATTATTTTGGCCTTGTGTTTGTTTTTGCAGGAGAAGAAATTCTTTAAATCTGTTTACCCCTCCCTTTATTTTTTTTTTTGTTATCTTTTCAATTAGGTTACAATTATTTTGGTCAATTTAATCTATTCTATTTTTTTTACTGCTATTGACCTAGATCTTTCTAACAAGATAAATCGCTAAATAAAACTAAATAATTGAATAAAGAAAAAGATCTGAGATATAACTTAAAGAGAAATCTCAAATCTCTCTCGCATGTAAATCTTGATCATCTCTGAAAATTCATCTCCTATAAATTTGATGCAGTCATTTCTATTGCTACAGTGAGTAGAGAGATGAGGGAATAATTATTTTTATTTACTCATTTATTAATTTATTATTATTATTATTATTTTGTTTATAATAAATTTTATTTATTTATTTATTTTTGAGTTGTCGCGTCTTTCTTTGAAAAGGGTCTTTCAACGATTGTATTGGACGACATAGGTATGCTGGTATTGCGACTAGCCCGTATGTCAGAAGTTGGATTATACACCCACTATCTGAAACGTATGTTATAAATGGTTTAGTATGGTCATAGGAGAGTCCGATACTCAAGTGAACCAGATGGATGGATGTTCACGATACCCCAATGAGATGATGGACACATGGGTCAGTTTCCAACAAATGTGTTCGAAAAAACCAAGATGGCCGATCTATTCCAAGACATGGGACGACATCATGATGTATGAATCGTGTTGTTGAGAACCAAGATGATAATAAGATGCGACGTGATTGAGTCACACACGATTGAGCATGCACGCACGCACGAATGTCGTGTGTGGCCGAAAAAACTTGGATTCAGCAATTAATTCCTACAAAGTTTGTTCCAAATGTCGCCACGAATTTAACCAAACAAGAATCATGAGTTTTGGTTCACCATATAGTAGAAATTCGAGCCTGAAAGTTACATTCTTAGCCATGGTTCTCAGCTCTTTAGTTGTGGTTTCTGGCCCCTTTTCAAAAATTGGCTCAACAAACTCGTCAATCACCCTTCCCTCCTCCCTTTTTGTAAGCAACTTCTATTCCTAAAATTTTAGTTTAATTTCTAAACTTTCAATCTTGTTGTTAACTCATTTTGTGCAGGTATTGACCCTTCTTGGCTTTATTTCTATCCTTTATGCCTTCTTCTAACATTTTTTTATTGTATGATGTCCATCAACGGACTATATTTGTGGCAGGATTAGACACTAGTTCAATTACAATAATCTGAGCAATGGCAGAATTAGCAAAAAAACTCAAAATTGATGAAAAAAGCTCAAGAAGAAATTAGAAACTACGTGGAAAACAAACGAAAGGTAACAGAGAGATAGACGTAGAAGAGCTTCCATATTTGAATATGATAGTGAAAGAGACACTAAGACTACATCCACCCGCACCTCTCCTTCTTCGAAGACAAACCACTTCTCATTTCAAAATTGAAGGCTATGATTTTCACCCGAAAATAAAAAAAAAAAAAAAAAAAAAAAAAAAAAAAAAAAAAAAAAAAAAACAGTTGCCTCTCAAGCTTGTACCAATTTTATACCATCGATGAATATTATAGAATAGAAATTTTGTGACTTTACGTATTAAATTATTGGCACAATATTGCTGACGTATACATCGAACAATTCCATATCAACAATGTGTGCTACTCGGAATTATTAATATGTTTTTCTTTAGAAAAAAAAACAATAAAGTTTGTCTTCAATAATATTCTTAAAATTGTTTTAAAAAATCTTCCCACCTTTTAAATAGTTCAAAAAATAAATTTGTTATTAATAAAAATGATAAAGGTTCATTAATCTACCTTCTTTATTTTTTTTAATTTTTAAATAAATTTGAATGATTATAGGATGATAGTTAAGTGAAATAGAACCTTAGAACATCAATTTTGTGGATGATAATCAGACATTCTTCTATTAAATTATTAAAACCTGACTCAAATAATTGTATTGTTGCATCGATAATTTTACACTACACTGACACAAAAAAATTATTATGTTAGCTTAACTAGCTTGTGTTGATGGGTTACCGATAATTATTTTCACCACACAAATTGACGTTAAATTTAAATAATTGAATCACTGAATTTAAAATGACAAAACAATAAAAATATAGACTTATTTAAAAAATGGTTCAATAAAAGTCATATTTAGTGACTTGGACTTGGAGGCTAGTATTGTCCTTTTGAGAATAAAAGTTCTTATTATTTTTCTTATTTTTGGTTATTTTGATTTTANTATTATTTTGTTTATAATAAATTTTATTTATTTATTTATTTTTGAGTTGTCGCGTCTTTCTTTGAAAAGGGTCTTTCAACGATTGTATTGGACGACATAGGTATGCTGGTATTGCGACTAGCCCGTATGTCAGAAGTTGGATTATACACCCACTATCTGAAACGTATGTTATAAATGGTTTAGTATGGTCATAGGAGAGTCCGATACTCAAGTGAACCAGATGGATGGATGTTCACGATACCCCAATGAGATGATGGACACATGGGTCAGTTTCCAACAAATGTGTTCGAAAAAACCAAGATGGCCGATCTATTCCAAGACATGGGACGACATCATGATGTATGAATCGTGTTGTTGAGAACCAAGATGATAATAAGATGCGACGTGATTGAGTCACACACGATTGAGCATGCACGCACGCACGAATGTCGTGTGTGGCCGAAAAAACTTGGATTCAGCAATTAATTCCTACAAAGTTTGTTCCAAATGTCGCCACGAATTTAACCAAACAAGAATCATGAGTTTTGGTTCACCATATAGTAGAAATTCGAGCCTGAAAGTTACATTCTTAGCCATGGTTCTCAGCTCTTTAGTTGTGGTTTCTGGCCCCTTTTCAAAAATTGGCTCAACAAACTCGTCAATCACCCTTCCCTCCTCCCTTTTTGTAAGCAACTTCTATTCCTAAAATTTTAGTTTAATTTCTAAACTTTCAATCTTGTTGTTAACTCATTTTGTGCAGGTATTGACCCTTCTTGGCTTTATTTCTATCCTTTATGCCTTCTTCTAACATTTTTTTATTGTATGATGTCCATCAACGGACTATATTTGTGGCAGGATTAGACACTAGTTCAATTACAATAATCTGAGCAATGGCAGAATTAGCAAAAAAACTCAAAATTGATGAAAAAAGCTCAAGAAGAAATTAGAAACTACGTGGAAAACAAACGAAAGGTAACAGAGAGATAGACGTAGAAGAGCTTCCATATTTGAATATGATAGTGAAAGAGACACTAAGACTACATCCACCCGCACCTCTCCTTCTTCGAAGACAAACCACTTCTCATTTCAAAATTGAAGGCTATGATTTTCACCCGAAAACGATGGTTCAAGTGAACGTTTGGACAATTGGACGCGACCCCACATATTGGAAACACCCAGAAGAGTTCCTTCCAGAGAGATTTGTAGAGAGCTCGATTGATTACAAAGGACAACATTTTGAGTTTTTGTCATTTGGGGGTGGTCGGTGGATGTGCCCAGGGTTGAATATGGGGGTGAAAATTGTGGAGTTGGCTTTAGCGAATCTTTTGTACCATTTTGAATGGAAGCTGCCCAATGGAATGAAAGAGGAAGACTTGGACATGGAAGAGAATTCGGGTTTGAGCCAGCCTCACCATCTACAAAAAAAAAAAAAAAAAAAAAAAAAAANTCTCACTAATGGTGTTATTTTTAGAATTGTTTTTGGGAAGTTGTTTAAAGGGGATGGATTTAATGAAATTGTGAGAAAGTTGAGGTCCTCTTGGGAAGCTATAGTGCTTTTGAGTTTTTTCCTATTCCTTTTATGGGGAAGGTAATTGATTGGTTTAGTAGCCGAAAAGCTAGACTCGAGAGGGTTTTTAATGAGATGAATGTTCTGTTCCAAAAGGTGATTGGTGAACATCTTCATCCTGCGAGGCCTAAGACAAAGTAAGATGATATCATTGATGTGCTTTTGGCAATCAGTAAAAAGCAAGTTGAATCTTGCACCGTTGTCATTACACATGAAAGCATCAAAGCCATTCTTTTTGTAAGCAACTTATATGCCTAAACTTTAATGGCTTTTAGGCTTAAATTTTAGTTTAATTTTTAAACGAGTTATTGAGCATTTTTGGCTTTTATCTCTACTCTCATGCATCCTTCATTAACTCATGACCTTCTAACATTTTTCTATTGTATGATGTGGATCAACATAACATAATTTTTGCACGATTATCCACTAGTTCAATTATTGTAGTTTAGGCAATGGCAGAACTAGCGAAAAATCTGAAATCGATGAAGAAAGTTTGAGAAGAAATTAAAAATCATGTGGGAAACAGAGGAAAGGTAACATAGAGAGAGACATAGAAGAGCTTCCATATTTGAAAATGATAGTGAAAGAGACACTAAGACTACATCCACCTGTACCCCTTATTCCAAGAGAAACCATTTCCCATTTCAAAATTGAATGCTATGATTTTCACCCAAAAATGATGGTTCAAGTGAACGTTTGGGCAATTGGACGAAACCCCACCTATTGAAAAGACCCATAAGAGTTCTTTCCAGAGAGATTTGTATTGAGTTCATTAATTACAAAAGACAACATTTTGAGTTTTTGTCGTTTGGGGCTGGTCGGAGGATGTGCCCAGGGTTGAATATGGGATGGAAATTGTGGAGTTGGCTTTAGCAAATCTTTTGTACCATTTTGATTGGAAGCTCTCGAATGAAATGAAGGAGGAGGACTTGGACAGGAAGAGAATCCGGGTTTGAGTCTCACCCTCCACAAAAAGTTGCCTCTCAAACTTGTACCAATTTTATACTATCCATGAATATTAAGTTTGAAGTGGAGTCCTCTAATTGTAAAGTATAAGACTTATCTTAAGATACGACAACACGTGGCCAGTGGCCCTTGCACATGTCATTTATGCTTATATACTATGATGATGATGTGAGCTAGTATGATGTGATGTTATATTATGATATGATGAAATGATGACATGATGAAAATTATAGGGACCTCATGCATATTGTGTGTTCATATCCATTGGGTTACTTCCCCAATTATGATAATGAGTAAAGAGGCGTACACTATGATGATCATCATCATCATGCCTTCATGATATTCGAGAGTTTGCTGACCTCCGGACGTCCGACTACGAACAACTAGCCTCACTATGATGGGCCCAGGGAGATGCAAACCACCTGGTGGACTAATGCTTGCACATATGGGTTTGATGATTTCAACTTTTAACTTTTTCCGAACAACATGGCAATCTATTTCAGTGTGCTTCGTAAGTTCGTGAAAAACTAGATTGGCTGCTATATGCAATGATGCTTGATTATCTCAATACAACAATGTTGGTTTCGACAGCGGAGCTTTCAAGTCTTGAAGAATGTATCTCGGCCAAGTTAACTCTAAACAAGTATTTGTCATAGCTCGATACTCGGCTTCTCCTGATGATTCGGACATATTTGTTTTCTTTTTAGACTTCCAAGAAATAGATGAATTTTCGAGTAAGATGCAAAACTCAAAAATAGACAGCTTGGTAGTTCTACAATCCCCCAATCAGAATAGCAATATGCTTTTAATCTTAAGTTGTTTTTAAATGGTAATAGAAGTTCTTAACCAGGAGTACTTTTAGTGTATCTAAAAACTCAAACGAACGCTTGCTCTCGGCAATGTGGGTTTATGTTTTTCGTTTTGTACTACTCTTTAAATCTTAAAGTCTTCAAGTGTCATTCTTAATAATATTGAAAACCAATAAACTTAGAGATGAAAGCAAAATAGATGGGTCATCAATCATTTATTTTCATCCACACATATTCACGTTTAATTTAAGCATTTGAATGACTGAATTTAAAAGGACTAGACAATAGGGAAAGTATTTTACAAGTAATTAAAAGAATTCAATAGATTTCTAATTTTTTTTTTTTTTTTTACTACTAATTTGTAAAATAAATATATTTAAAAAATCTAATCTTTTGAAAAAAGAATTACTAAATTTATATTTGTTTTTCTTCCTATTAAATGAGATATTTTATCTTAACACATCCTGACTTTTGAAACATTGAAAGGTTGAGAACTGCATGAATATGAAAGAACAAGAAAGGATGGACAACTTTCCACCTCTCTTGCAGTAGAAGTTGATTTTTGTGATTGAGGATTTTCTATTGCCGCTTATATCATTCATTTTGAGAGACTTCTTCACGTGGAAAAGACCATTGAGCAATGGAGCGTTAAACAAATCATAGCTAAGTTTATGGAAATCATAGCTTCTAAACTTGATTTCACTTGTAAAGAACGTTAAACAAATCTGTCCAGGCGAATAAAAACTTTAAAATATAAAAATTAAATTAAAAAAAAAAAAAAAAGTAAATTTTGATGATGAGTAGTGTTTTAATTTTTATTTTCTTTGGTGAGAGGATGAGATATTGTTGCTTTCATGGAGGGACGGCCGGATTCTAGTACGTTTCTTTTTACCACCATAAAAATAATATCAATGAACTTTGTACTTCTATGAATCATCATATTTTATTTTTAAATATTTTAAATTATGTTCGGGAAGACACCTACTAAAAATTTGAAAATATTTAATTGTTTTCGTATTAAACTATATAAGACGATGAGAATTGAAAAGCAATGACCTTTTTTTTATTCATAATATTTTTCCTCTTGTTCTTGAACTCTTTCTAAACTCCGATGTCTTTCCCTCATTTCCATCCATGGCTTCCCATCTTCCTCGTCCTCTCTTCACTTTTCATCCTCCTAAAATGGAAAGCAGCTGCAAACAGAAGACATGGTAATTTTCCTCCAAGCCCACCAAAGCTTCCAATCATTGGAAACATGCATCAACTTGGCAAGCTCCCACACGAATCCCTATGGCGCCTCTCTCAGCTTTACGGTCCCATTATGAGTCTTAGCCTAGGTCGTAGAGAAACCATCATCATATCATCTGCCGAGACTGCTCGTGCCATCTTGAAAACCCACGATCTTCAAAGTTGCAGTAGACCACAAACCCAAGCTACAAAAAAATTTACTTATAATTTTCTTGATATTGGGTTTTCGCCTTATAGTGATTACTGGAGAGAGATACGCAAAATTTGTATGCAAGAGTTGTTTAGTATGAAGAGGGTGATATCTTACGAACCCATTAGAGATCAAGAAGTTGGTTTATTTATTCAATCGATTTCGAAATTTGCTTCTTGTGGAGATGTTGTTGATCTTACTCAAAAATTATTTGCTTTCACTCGTGGTATTATTTTTAGAATTGCTTTTGGGGGAAAGAGGTTTGAAGGGAATGTATTTCATGAGCTTGTGAGTGAAGCTATCGCATTGTTGGGAAGTTATAGTGCTACTGAGCTTTTTCCTGTTCCTTTTATTGGGAAAACCATTGATTGGTTCAGTGGACGAGAAGCTAAATTTGAGAGAGTTTTTAATGAGATCAACTCTCTGTTTCAAGAGGTAATTGATGAACACCTTCATCCCGAGAGGCCTAAACCAGAACAAGACGATATTATTGATGTGCTTTTGACTATTAGTAAAAAGCAAGTTGAATCTTGTACTATTGTCATTACCCATGAAAACATCAAAGCTATTCTTTTGGTAAGCAACTTTTTAAACTAAATTTTTAGTTTAGTTTCTAAACTTTCAATATTTACCCATATTGACATTTTTGGCTTTATCTCTATCCTTCATGCCTTCTCCATTATATCAGTCTTGTAACTTTTTCTATTGTCTTGTAACTTTTTCTATTGTCCGGTAACTTTTTCTATTTATGATGTGCATCAACAGAACATATTTTTAGCAGGAATAGACACTAGCTCAGTTGCAGTAGTCTGGGCAATGGCAGAACTCACGAAGAACCCAAAATTGATGAAGAAAGCTCAAGAAGAAATCAGACACTATGTGGGAAACAAACGAAAGGTAACAGAGAGGGACATAGAAGAGCTTCCATATCTGAAAATGATAGTGAAAGAGACACTAAGACTACATCCACCAGGACCTCTTCTTATTCCAAGAGAAATCATCTCCCATTTCAAAATTGAAGGCTACGATTTTTACCCAAAAACAATGGTTCAAGTGAACGTTTGGGCAATTGGACGAGACCCCACATGTTGGACCGACCCAGAAGAATTCATTCCAGAGAGATTTTCAGAGAGCTCGATTGATTACAAAGGACAACATTTTGAGTTCTTGCCGTTTGGGGCTGGTCGGAGGATGTGCCCGGGGTTAAATATGGGGGTGAAAACTGTGCAGTTGGCTTTAGCGAATCTTTTGTACCATTTTGATTGGAAGCTGCCGAATGGGATGAAGGAGGAGGAGTTGGACATGGAAGAGAATTCGGGTTTGAGTCTCACCCTCCACAAAAAGTTGCCTCTCAAGCTTGTACCAATTTTATACCATCCATGAGTAGTTTTATGGCTTAGGCTAATAATGGGTATTTTTATATGTAATATATTAATGTTTAAACTCTTTGTTAATATATATAAGAAAATACTAATGAAATAAATAAAAAAATAAAAAGAGAGAAAAATGTGCACGACCCTCACATGCGAGGATGGTCCCAACAATCAGTTTGCACACCTCTTGGATCCCTTTCCTGGTCGGGATAGCATTCTCTAGTGTTATTTTCAGATAACCGGTTCGAATAGTGATCATCACAGCATTATGATAAACATAATGATCGTTTTCCTGCCTCATAACGTATGCGTCCGTATTATCGTAAATGGGGAGATTCCCTAGTGCATGTAACACACAATGATGCACAAGGTCCAACATTTTTATTCATTAAATCACGTAAAACAACTCCTATTTTTCTTCATATCATATCATTTTACAACATAACCTTTTAAGCCGTGCATTGGGGTTGAATATTGTATCATTCATATCATACATTGTCTTATGTCATATCAAGCACGTAACATATTATAAAATATGTCAGAACATGTATTATATCGCCAATCGTGTTATACCATAACATATATCGTGTCATCAGCACATCACATCATAACACGTGTCATAACATTAACATAATATGTTATAGTTATATCATATTACAGACATACCATAGTCATATCATTTAATACATATTAATGTCATGTCTTATCATAAACATATCATAGTCATATCATTTTCTAAAAATATCATAGTCACGTCATTTCATAAACATATCATAGCTCATTCATTCCTTATGAAATTTGATAGCTCGTTCAAGCCCATGGGGAAAACAGGGTTAGTTTGTCCAAAACTAGCAACTTCCAACGACCATAACTCGTTCATTCCTTATGAAATTTGATGATTCTTGGCTGGTTAGATTCATCTCATAGGTATCTTTGAACTTGCTGAAAAAATCGGAACTACCATGGCTATAACACAAGCATCAAGTGAGGGAAAAAGGGCCACGAGTGGAAATCGAGCATAGATAGAGGTAGAAGACGGTCCACTAGGATCGGTCCGAATCATATTCATTCTGAAAGCACGAGCAAGTAAGCAGGTTAAGAGCCAAATATTCAGGTCATCATCGGAAAGATGTCAAAATTAAGTGGGGGAGAATGTCATAATCGACGATACGATTGTGCCAACGAGAAAGTTATCGAGGACAATGGGTAGGTTAAGTAGGGGACACTATCACAACCTCACTGGGAGAAGGTAGGTTGTGACCCCACACACAAGGAGCGACCCTCAAGTGGCGTCCATCTGGCCACATAGGGGCCAAGACTGAAAAGTGCCATGATGCGATCGAGGAGGATGGTGCATCATCCAACACACCAAGAGTGTGCATTGAAGCTAAGTCGAGGCATACAAAAAGTTTGAGAGAATGAGATGACACGAGTGTCGAAGACAAGCTCGAAGAGGGCCAGATAGGGCCCCGGGCCATAACCTCAGAAATTGGGGTTTGGATATGAGTTTCAGCGTGCGGCTCAGAAATTAAGTCATCGGTATGAAAGATGAAAGTCAACCAAATTTGGTCTGAAACGGCTCAGAAATTAAGTCATCTGCTCACTAAAATAACCTCTACTCGAGAAGGATTGAAAATGCCTCAAAATGTACTATAGGAGGAGGCATGGCGTTAGCTCTCTCCCCTAGGTCTTGTGACCTAAGCGAGCTACCCTGTGGCACATGCGTGTATTAGTGTGGCAAACGTCACGGAACGAGCATCTCAGGCATCTTCCTTTGAAAAGGGTCTTTCAAGGATAGTACCGAACGACACAAGTCTGCTAGTATTGCGCCACAGCCCATGTGTCAGAGGTTGGTGGAACGTATGCCGTAAATAGTTTAGCATGGACACAGGAGAGTTCGATACTCGAGTGAACCAGATGGATGGATGTTCAGGATACCCCAATGAGATGATCGACATATGGGTCAATTTCCAACGAATGTGTTCGAACAAGCCAAGATGGTCGATGTATCCTAAGACATGGGACGACATCATGATGTATGGATCATGTTGTTAGGAACCAAGATGATAATGAAATGCGACGTGATTGTGTCGCACACGATTGAGCATGCACGCACGAACGCCTTGTGTGGCCGAACAAGCTTGAATCAACAATTAAGTCCTACACAAAGTTTATTCCAAATATCCCCACAAATCTAACCAAACAAGAATCATAAGTTTTGGTTCACCCTAGAGTAGAAATTCGAGCCTGAAAGTTACATTCTTACCCATGGTTCTAAGCTCTTTAGTTGTGGTTTCTCGGTCCTTTTCAAAAATTAGCTCAACAAACTCATCAATCACCCTTCCCTCCCTGAACACCAATTTTGTTGATGATATTCGGACATTCTTCCACTAAGTTATTGAAACATGACCTAAATAATTGTATTATTGCTATCGGATAATTTAATTTTACACTACACTGACACAAAAAAAAATTATTGTGTGTTGGCTTAGTTAACTTGTGTTGATGGGTCAACGACAATTATTTTTATTCAAACAGATTGACTTTAAATATAAATAATTGAATGACTAAATTTAAAATGACAAGACAATAAAGATATAGACAAAAACAAGTCGGTTCTCAATACTAGGTAATTATAGAAAAGACATATTTAGTGCCTAGGAGACTAGTATTGTCCTTTGAGAATAAAAGTTATTAAATTGTAATTAAGTTTACCCCATTTTTTAATTTTAATTTTTTTTTTTTCTTTTAAGTTACGTTTGTTTATATTTTAGAAAGAATTTTAATATATTTATAATTTTCTTTTCTACTCTTCATTTGTAAAATTAAATCAATAAAAAAAATCTATGTATTTGACGTATTAATTTATAATGACTTTTTTTCTATCATTTCACTACGTTTGAGATATTTGATCTAACATGCTTTGAATTTCGAGGTATCGAAAGATGGGGAGTAACTCAAACATACTATGCAAACACATAAAAATGAAAAAAAAACATGTAACAGAAAATGAAAGAACATGAAGAGAGGGACCACTTTCCAAATGCATTGAGACAGAAGTCCTTGAAGATGATTTTTTTCGTTTATTGGTCTGTTGTATTGCAGCTTGTATCATTCTTTCAAAGAGGCTACTCTATGAGAACCACGGAGCAATCGAAATTTTGGGATGCAGTTGGATAGGACTAGACCCAATTAACTAGATCTATGAAAACTATCAGAATGATAATAAGAAATCGTGGACTTTTATGGACCATCCTATTTTCTTTTTAAATAACTTTTTTTTATCTACGAATTTTAAAGACGATTAGTAAATCATTTGAAAACACGTCATCCTCCAAGAGAAAGAAGGTTAATTTCCCCGCAAGCCCACCAAAGCTTCCAATCATAGGAAACTTGCACCAACTTGGCAAGCTCCCACACAAATTCCTATGGCACCTCTCTCAGCGTTACGGTCCCATTATCAGCCTCAGCCTATGCCGTATAGAAACCATCATTATATCCTCTGTCGAGACTGCTCGTGCCCTCATAAAAATTCATGATTTTTGAAGCTACAACAGACCACAAACCGATGTTATAAAAAAACTGACTTACGATTTTTTTGATATTGGGTTCTCGCCTTACATTGATTACTGGCAAGAGATACGAAAAATTTGTATACTTGAAATTTTTAATATGAAGAGGGTGTTATCTTATCAAACCCATTAGAGAGCAAGAAGTTGGTTTGCTTATTGAATCAATTTCACAATTAAGTTCTTGTGAAGCTACTGTTGATCTTATTCTGATTGCTCTCACTACTGGTGTTATTTTTAGAATTATTTTTGGGAAGTTGTTTAAAGTGGATAGATTTAATGAAATTGTGAGTGAAGTTGAGGTCCTCTTGGGAAGCTAGCGGTGCTTCTGAATTTTTTCCTATTCCTTTTGTGAGGAAGGTAATTGATTGGTTTAGTGGTCGAAAAGCTAGACTTGAGAGGGTTTTTAATGAGATGAATGTTCTGTTCCAAGAGGTGATGGATGAACATCTTCATCGTGCAAGGCCTAAGGCAAAGCAAGATGATATCATTGATGTGCTTTTGGCAATCAGTAAAAAGCAAGTTGAATCTTGCACAGTTATCATTACTCATGAAAACATCAAAGCTATTTTTTTCGTAAGCAACTTTTATTTCTATTATTTAATCATTTTTACACTAAATTTTTATTTTAATTTCTAAGCTTTCAATCTCGTGGTTAACCAGTTTTTTTTAGCAATATTGAGCCTTTTTTGCTTTGTCTCTATCATTCATGTCATATACATTATCTCACCGCTTCCTGACATTTTTTTATTGTATTATGTGCATCAACAGAATATATTTTTAGCAGGAATAGAGATTAGTTCAATTACATTAGTCTGGGTAATGACAGAACTCGCGAAGAACCCAACATTGATGAAGAAAGCTCAAGAAGAAATCAGAAATAAGGTGGGAAACAAAGGAAAGGTAGTATAGAGTGACTTAGAAGATCTTCCATATCTGTAAATGATAGTGAAAGAGACATTGAGACTACATCCACCGGCACCTCTTCTTGTTCCAAGAGAAACCATTTCCCATTTCAAAATTGAAGGCTACGATTTTTACCCAAAAACGATTGTTCAAGTAAATATTTGGGCAATTGGGCGAGACCCCACATGTTGGAAAGACCCAGAAGAGTTTCTTCCAGAGAGATTTGCAAAGAGCTCGATTGATTACAAAGGACAACATTTTGAGCTCTTGCCGTTTGGAGCTGGTCGGAGGATTTGCCCGAGGCTGAATATGGGGGTGAAAAATGTGGAGTTGGCTTTAGCAAACCATTTTGATTGAAAGTTGCCCAATGGGATGAAAAAGGAGGACTTAGACATGGAAGGTAAAACAGGTTTGAGTCTTACCATCCACCAAAAGTTGCCTCTCAAACTTGTACCAATTTTATACCATCCATGAGTATATAAGTCGATTCCTCTAATCGTGAAGTCTTATGGCTTTTGTCTAGACTAATAACTGGCCCGTGTTCAAGAAAGTCGAGGCTACATCTTAAATGACTTGATTCGAAGGAAAATGAGGGTTAGAATTTGATTCGAGGACAACAAAATCAAAAGGTAATCCTTAAAAAACTTATAACTTTGAGCTTCAATTTCTTGGCCTAAAGTGCATAAGAAATTCTCAAACTTGAGTTTGAAGATTCATAAAGAGTAGATCTATTACTTTGAAGAAGGAATCGTGAGGAGATAAAGAACGTAAAAAGAGAATCGAGCTTTAGACATAAAGGAAATGACATAAAAGATTTGAAAATTTGAAGCTGCTGAGGTTGAACACGTGTGAGATTCACGTTCACAAGGTTGAGGGAACAGGTTCGTGGCTGGTCTCGATTAATCCCACTTGACTCATATTTGCCTTTTTTGTGGATATCAATAAATATTGACCTATTGATTATATGTTAAATTTAAAGAAATTGAGGAGTAATAGCCGAATTAGGAGCGTTTGATGCAAGAAAAGAGTTTATTGAAACTTCTAAAGAAGTTTTAATTTGTTTGCCAAACGAACTCTAGTGGTGATTATGTCTCCGGTACACTTCATAACTTGATGAATAATAGGTTAAGAAGATATATCGCCTATATTAGTCTACGATACTCCTCAAAACCCCTCGACGAGACACTGAGTGCTAAGTTAGGGAAATGCATAACCGTCGAACTGTAAGCTATTTTAGGCCACTAGAAAATCTAAAAACGACTTGTACTTGTCTAAGAGAGAGTTTTACATACGAGCTCGTAGATCATAAATAAATATAAATAGAGAAAATAGGGAAAGATTAGCTAGAATACCGTGAACGTGCATTGCCACCTAAAAGCATGTTAGGAGGTTGAAATACCTATTTATACCTTGATTGATGTGTGGACATGCTATATGATCTAGATAATATGCAGGACCTATCGGTGACCCACTAGCACTAAGTAGTAAGCACGTATGGAGACATAGGGAGAGCGAGAGGTTGCGTATTGTGATGGCTAGACGAACCGTGGAGAATAGAAAGTGAGAAGCTAAGTGCATTTTGAAACTCGAGTATACTACGATAGGTGACTTACACCTATGGAATAGAAATAAGTAAGGTATATGAACATTAAGAGCGTGAGAGTGCTGGAAAAGAACTCGAGCCATGAAATTAGTTGATTTTAAGTCGTTGATTGAGTATTAAAAAAACGTTAAATAGGAGAAATTTCAATGACACCCTACAAATAGGTTGCGTAGTGTGTATTTTTATATTCATTCATTCTATTCCTTGTTTACTAATAGATAGTAGACCACGACGGTTGAGCTTGCGGCTACACGGAGAACCCCTGGAATCTATTCGTTCCCTTTTTGTGTTCTTTTATTATTATTTTGATGTCGCTTTCTCAAAACTCCTATTATTTTGTAAACTACTTTGATATTGAATGTGTGTGTGTGTTTTTTTTTTAAATTCCCCGTGTTCTTTGTTTATCAAGCTCTTCAGGCGGGCGAGTTAGCTCTTCCACCCTCTCCCTCGTTCTAGACGCCCTCACGTTCGCTAGTCTCATTGATTTCATTAGTTACATTTGTTGCTCTTATTTCAATTTGAGTTTTTTCAAGTTCATGTTTAACGGTCGAGATATGTTAATGCCAAATTGAAGAGGTTAAAACAATGTACATCGACAAAGGTTGCATATTCATTACGAGAAACATATCAACCTAAAAATATAACATCATCATCCAGAATCAGTGTTTTGTTGTGTTTAGTTGAAAATACCAATTTCAAAATGTAGTATCTCTTATTTATATACCAATCATATTTCCCTTAACTGTCCACTGTGGGATTCTAATAATATTATTTTCGGACAAAGTATATTATTGAGTCTCATCGAATTAGGCTCACGACTTCTTTGTTGAACACTTGATGATTCTATTGACAAGCTAAGTTAAGATAAGGGAATTTCTTCGTTCGACACTTAAAGATTCTATTGACATAGCTAAGTTAAGATAAGAGCATGACTCTAATATGATATTCTCCACATTCCGGTGTCTTTTTCGTTGATCCTAATTGGGTGGTAATTGGATTAGAGGTCTATCTTAGAAAATACCGTTGCCTCTTTGAATTGATCGAATATGTCTTCTATTCTAGGCAAAGAGTATTTTGTTTTCTTTATGGTTCACTTATTTAGCTCTTTGTAATTGATGCACAGATACATCGATTCATCTTTCTTCTTAACAAACAACACTAGTGCACCCCATCGGGATATGCTAGGTCGAATGAACCCTTTGTCTAGCAAGTCTTGTAATTGCGCCTTGAGTTCCTTCAACTCTGCTGGTACCATACGTTAGGGTGCTTTGGAAATAGACCCAGTTCCCGGCTCGACTTCGATGACGAAGTCGACTGCTCGAGAAGAGGGTATTCCAGGTAGGTCATCCGGAAATATATCTGGGAACTTGTTTACTATTGACATGTTTTCTAGGGTCTTTTCTTTTCCTCTTACGTCTACGACACATGCTAATATACTTTTCCTTCCATATAAGGCTACGATTTTTACCCGAAAACAATGGTTCAAGTGAACGTTTGGGCAATTGGACGAGACCCCACATACTGGAAGGACCCAGAAGAGTTCCTTCCAAAGAGATTTGCAACATACTGGAAGGACCCAGAAGAGTTCCTTCCAGAGAGATTTGCAGAGAGCTGAATTGATTACAGAGGACAACACTGAACAACACTTTGAGTTCTTGCCATTCGGGCCTGGTTGAAGGATTTGCCCCAGGTTGAATTTGGGGTGAAAACTGTAGAGCTAGCTTTGCTGGATCTTTTGTACCATTTTAATTGGAGGTTACCGGAGGGGATGAAGGATGAGGACTTGAACATGGAAGAGACATCGGATTTGAGTCTCGCCATCTACAAAAAGTTGCCTCTCAAACTCAACTTGTACCAATTTCATACCCTCCATAAGTATAAGTTCCAAGCCGAATCCTCTTATTGTGAAGTTAGTTTTATGGCTTTCATCTACGCAAATAATGGGTGTTTTTATATAAAATAAAATGCTTAAAATTCATGTTACGAGAAACACAAAATGATTGAACAGTGTTATTGATGGATCCCTTTTTCTCAAACCAACTATTCTGAAAAACAATCAATCAGCTACGTTACGTATTTCTCTAACCTTCTTATATTTCATTTCACAATAAATACAAAAACTAAACACAAACCCATCCACCCAAAAAGAGGGGAAATAAAAGAATCAGAGAAGTGGCTCAGAAAGTTCCATCTCGTTTGAACTCTCTTCTTGTGTTTCCGAGCTACGAGAACCAACGAAGTCGAGTCCAAGCCACTGCCACGGCCAGCAAACGTATCTATGTCCATTTAATCCTCTTCTCGAACCTTCCCGGTTATCGAGCTCTTCGAGCTGACGAGTAAGATCTTCCACCCTCTCCCTCAACCTAGACGCCCTCACGTCGGCTAGCCTCAGTGACTTCTCAGCTGCATCTCTGGCTGCCATAGCAGCATTTGCTGTCTCTTCTTTCATCTTGAGTTTTTTGTCTGAATCCAACATCCCCTGTCTTGCTTCTTCAAGTTCCTGTTTAACCGCCGAGATCTGCCAATGCCAGATTGAAGACGTTTAAACAAAGTACACTTACACAGTATGCTGATTCGTTCCGAGAAACAAATGAACCTAAGAATATTGCATCATAACCCTGAACAAGTAATCCCGAACTTTTTTAGTAAAATCTCGTTTACTAAAAGATTTATAAACCCAAGCAACAATTTAATTATTTCTATAAATATTTGTACTGGAATTGATTCATTCGACTCAACCTTAAAACTTTTCCTTCTTTCTCCTTTGGAATTGATTCATTCGACTCAACCTTAAAACTTTTCCTTCTTTCTCCTTTACCACGTCATGGGAGTTTACAAGAGATCCCAGAGGCTCGCTCAATCAACTAGCTGCCATTTTGTACTCTCCATTCCTAATTCCTAGCCATTATGAGTTGCGTTTGGATATGTATTTAGCTGGAAATACCATCTTCTCCACTAATCATGATTACAAATTAGAATGCCTACACTAAATCAAGTTGATAGGTCCACTAATCATGATTACAAATTAGAATGCCTACACTAAATCAAGTTGATAGGTCGACACCACGCATCGTACAGATGAGAAGAATACTAGCTAATAACTATCTCATCAAGGTCAAATGAATACCATCACGTCGGATTGTTTCGATTGTTTTCGTAAACTTGCCCCTTGGGCTGCACAGCCAGAACAATTGATGTATCTTAACAGCATTCACATGTCTAACATATTCAACTAAAATATTTTTTTCCACTTAGAAACTATTTCCTTCGATACCCAAACTATTTGCTTACCCCACCTTCCCTAGAAATACAACAAATTAATTGTTCATCAAATTACCACACCCATCGCCGTTTATAATTATATTTCAAAAAGAAAACGTTGATCTTCAATGTTCTTACTTTTACAAGCCATAGCAAAAAACAGAGAGGTATGAAAGATCGGCTCAAAGGAGCATATCTAGTGAAGTTAGTAGATAGCATACCTGTGCCAGAAACTCCTGTTCAACAGCTTTGCCAGCAGCAGCTTCCTGCTCTGCAGCTAGCTTCCATCTCATGATTTCTTCTTCCGCGGCTGTAATGTCCATCATTAACCCTTCAACCTAAATCATGGGAATGAAAATTACAGAAAATAGATTACTAAGTGCAATTCTATAATCTTCATTCTCTATAAAGATTTAAAACATTGAGGAATTACATACACTTTCATTGGCAATTCTCTCCTTCTCTTCAAGTTCCTTAATTTGAAGTGATCTAAGTTTAAGCTCCTTGGATTGGGATTCTAGGTGCTCTTTAAGTACAACCGACTCTGCCCTTTAAGCCATCAAGGTAAAAAATAATAAAGAAATTACAAGTCAGAATCAGCAGAAATTCCATATGCACATATAATTCTGTAAACATTAATGTGTCTGCCTAGTTTCCAATATATAAAGTAAACCACAGATACAAAGTTTAGTTTAAATCTGATAGTCAAGTCAATGTAACGGTCCAAGCCCACCGCTAGTAGATATTGTCCTTTTTGGGTTCCCTTCCGGGCTTCTCCTCAAGGTTTTAAAACGCGTATGTTAGAGAGAGGTTTCCACACTCTTGTAAAGAATGTTTTGTTCTCCTCTCCAACCGATGTGGGATCTCACAATCCACCCCCTTCGAGACCCAGCGTCTCGCTAGCATTCATTCCATCTCCAATCGGAATTCGTTCCATCTCCAATCGACGTGAGCCCCTCAATCGAGACACACACAAATCGAGAAATGGTATCAGAGCAAGACACCGGGGCGATGTGTCAGTGAGGAGGCTGAGCCCCAAAGGGGGTGGACGCGAGGTGGTGTGCCAGCAAAGACGCTAGGCCCCAAAGTGGTGGATTGTGAGATCCCACATCGGTTGGGGAGGAGAACAAAACATTCTTTATAGGGGTGTGGAAACATCTCCCTAGCAGACACTTTTTTAAGAACTTGAGGGGAAGCCCGGAAGGGAAAGTCCAAAGAGGACAAAATCTGCTAGCGGTGGGTTAGGCTGTTATAGCCAATAACTCAGAGATTGCTCTATATGTGTATATTCATAAGCGTAATACACATACCTTAATTCCTCCAAGGAATGCCGTAACTCAATGATCTCAATCTGAGACGCCTTCACAATATTCTCCAAAGCACCAGCCTGTATTTTACACGAGAACGTAAAACAAATCAAATACTTATTATCATCTAAGAAAAAACTTATGATAAAACAAGGCTCAAATTCGCTTACCAGAGTGAATATTTCGTCATCCTCCTCTGCATCTAGCGCTTTCCCATTGTCCCGGGAAGTCGGGAACTTCTCGTCTCCAAGAAGCTTGCTGAATTTGAAATCAATGCCAGCCTCTCTTAAACCATTTTCTGCAACTTCAAACAATTGATTTGCTTTTGAAGAGGGATCAGATGTCATCCTTTTCGATAATGCACTCCTCAGTAAATATCCAATATGATCTTTCTCCTTGAGCAACTGGGCAACTGTCTCCTTTAAATTCTTAATTTCACTAATCTTCTCCTCAATTGAACTCCTGATCTTATCCGTGACAAGTTTTTGTAATGCATAAATAGACTCCATTCCAGCCAAAGATGCACGTATATTCTCCTCCATGTCGGTCTCCCGAGGGAGAAACAAAGACTCTGAAAATTCAGAATGGTCTGCATCACTACCATCAACTATCTTAACAATATCATAAATTTGGTCGTGAATTTTTGAAATGAAATTCAACTGGTCAACAAGTAAAGGCCTTTGGGACTCCATTTTTGCCTCCAAAATCCTTAACTTATCATCATAATCTTGCGTAAGCTGCCTTAACTCAGAAGCTTCATCCTCGGCCCGGTTTAGTTTACCAGACAGATCTGCTTCAATTTCAGACATCTTTTTATCCTTTTCGGAGATACTGTTCTCCAGATCTTCGATATCGGAAGTTTTCTTCGATACCTCCTCCCTCAGCCCACTAATCGTAGCTTCGAGCTGAGATATCTCAATGGCAATTTCATAATTCCTAAGATCCATTTGTTCCCTGGTTTCGTTCCTCGACTTAGTTGTCGTGTCAATCTGCCTAACAAGCTCTTCAACGATTTCATTCGTTCTCTTGATGACTCCATAGGCAACTGCAGGTAATCCTGTATATTTTTGCGACCTAGGCAACCCACCAGCCGTAAAGTTCTTGAAATTGCTCGCTTTTGAGGATATCTTATCAATCCCAGTAACTAGCATATGTGACGCATTACCAATTTCCGATCTCAAACCATCCCGTTCCTTTAAGATCTCATCGAGTTGCTTCCCAATCTCATCCCTAACTCTCGAGACCTCATCTTTCTGCCTATTCGCCTCAGCCAACTCCGCCGAAACCTTTTCATTCAATTTCAACGCTTCTTCCTTCTCCCTCAATGCATCATCCCGCTGCCTTCCACATTCATCGCGCTTCTTAATCGCCTCGTGTGCAAGCGCTTTCAATCGATTAAAAGATACTTGCAACTCCGATTTCGAATTCTCCGCCGCTTCTCGAGCTTTCCGCTCACGATCGCGCTCCGCAAGAATCTCTCTAAACCTCTCGACAGAGATTTCTTCAGGAGACGTATTCTGAATCACAATAGGCACCGGATCATCACCTTCAACATCGCTGAGCACAGCATCCGCATCTTCATCAACACCACTCGCCATCCAATATACGTCCAATCACTAACCCCAAAAAATTGGGCAAAACTCCATACCCAACCCAATTACACCATCGAAAACTTATACTACTCAGTTCCTTACTCAATTTCAATAATCAAATCCGAAAAACCTCACAATTATGAAAAACAAATAGTCCACAAACAAGAACAAAATAAAAGATCAATCAGTTGGTGTACCCGAAGCTGCAAATGAGAACGGATTTCAATGGCGATTACTTCAAATTAAAGCTTCAAAAACAGATTAGTCGTATGAACAAGGCTTCCCTCTCTACAATTGGATTCAATGGGGAAAGAAAAGAAGAAGACCCAACGACGGAGCGTAGAAGAACAGGACAATGGTAACCATTTACCAACCAGTCTTCCTCTGCAATTGCTTTTTCGATGTATAAATAATTGCCATTATAAATATACGGCACCATAAAGTTATTATTCTGTGTTGTGCGGCACACCGTAGCTGTGTACATCAGCAGCCCCAATGGCTGCCACGTTGCAATGATCAAAACTAACCAGATCACAGCCGTATAAATGTTTTCTTAAGAATGGAAGCAAGAAAATTCGAATTTTGAACACATTATTGTTTTTAGGTAAATAAATTTATTTTTTCCTATTTAGAATTACTTTTAAATATATTTTTAATTATTTAAAATTATTTTTAATATAAAACTCGCGTTTAAAAATGCTAAATTAAATATTAATTTAGTTTTGAATTATTAAATGTATGAACAATAAAAATGAATTAAATTGTTTCAAAATCACTATTAAATATCTTATAATTTTATGTGTGTAATAATTATTTAAAATAGGTCAAAAAAATAACCTAAACATAACGAAGTTCATCTACCACCTACAAACTCCCGCTACTAGTAAATATAAATTTGAGAAAATAAGGCATACATAAATTGTCTGAATAATAATTTTTTAATGTCAGTCACTCCATTATTTTCTTGATTTGATATGCTAATATTATAAAGATTTTTGGGTTAAAGAGTCTTCGTTTCAACTTGTACATTAGCCACCTCTTGAATCTTCTTAACATTGCTTCTTGTGATCGATCATTCGAGTACATGCAAAGGGTCAGTAGTTGAATTCATATCATGCCTAGATCAATTTGAATTGTGTCACGTGCGGTTCAGGAAATTTGGGGATGTTGAGAAATGGACATAGAAGAAGTTGGGCTCAGCCCAAAAGAACGAAGAACTTACTTACTCGAGTTAAACCCAAGCCCAAGAGGACGTCTAGGCCCATATATAATCATTTGGGCCGAGTAATATCACATTCCAAAATAAACTTCTGGGTCATACTGGTATCTCGTACTTCAAAGACGTTCATTTACGGCGGAGCTAGGGCATGTGGAGACATGTCTCAAACAGGTAGGAGATTTTCGTTTAGACAGAGAATGGGGAAAGAAATGAATTAACGTTTTTTTCCCGTTAGATAAATGAGGTCACCTACAGAATTATATTCCCTATCTCCATCTCTGCTTGATTTCCTATCCCGCCTGTTCCCAGACTGCTTAATATAAATATATTTTCAACACATGAGTTAAGGAAAACACATACTAACAGTGGTCGTCGTAACATTTGTTATCAATCTATTCACGACCCACACACTGTTTGAAAATTCTAAAGACCAAATGTTCTTCGGCTAACTCCAAAATCAAACCATCCGGCCTCCAACGATTAAAAAAAACTAAAATCCTTGCTGGTTTGTTTTTTAAGAGCTCACTACAACCAATCAAATGCCCGAACGGACAAATTGATCGTGCAAAGTGAAGTCGAACCAAGTCACTAACCTCAAAAAAGAAAGTGGAGTTACAACTCGTAAAGGCTAATTCGACTTAAATAAACTTTTTAATTGACTCGGACCTCAAAGAATAAAAATATAATATTTTTTTAAACAAAATTATGACTATAATTTAATTAATTTTAAAAAGAAAGTACGAAGGAAATAAAAAAATAATTAATTTTTTTTTAAAAAAAGTCAATATTATAAAATATTTTTTTAAAAGTTGTGGATTAATAAATAAACCATTACTCAATAAATTATAAGTCAATAACTTTTAATATTATTATTAAGATTTAAATAAATCAAACTTTTTATTTTTTCCATTTTAAAATTATCCTTAAATATATTAAATATTAAATTTTGTTTATAAAAATTTGTTATATTATTCCATAATTGTTTTTATTAATTTATTTAGATGTGCACGCATGCAACTCGAAAAATAAATAAATTTTATTAAAATATATATATATTCGCTAATAATGATTTAATTACGGATTTTTAATATCTTAAAGTCAAATCTAAAATCTTTAAATCATCGAGGACTAAATAGAAAATTACTTAAAATTTGTCGTAATATTTATATTTATATTTATATAATAATGTATTATATATATATATATTTATTTATAATACTTCTTATATAAATGAATTAAAAAAAAAGTGACATTTTTATAAAATTTGGTAAATCAACTTTTAAAGTAATTAATTTATGAAATTAAATATTTAAACGTTTAATTTTATTTATAATAGGTTGGGGTTAATTCTTACCTGGAACAACTTAAATTCATAGCTAACAGATATTGTCGGCTTGAACTCGTTAGTTATAGCCGTTAGCTTCACGATTTTAAAACATGTATGCTAGAGAGATGTTTACACGCCCTTATAAAAAATGTTTCATTCTTCCGAGTGAGATCCCTCAAATACGTTTCTACAAAAATAAAAAATTTAAGAGCCCATCTGACACGAAGTTGAATAAGTCAAACCAGTTCCAAATACGTCACAAGTTAGCTCTGAAAATGCAAATATATATGAACATAACATAAAATATTAAAGGGCATTTAATGTTAAAGTTGAATCTTTCCATTTACAAACACATTATCAATGAACATTTGAATTCGACAATGACCAAATCTTTAGACGGATGGGTTGTTCTAACTTTTTCCTCTCCCCAAGAACAAACCAGGAAGTTTACCAAGAAAGATCCTCTGGGTATCACTATTTGCCGTCTACAAAAGCAGCGGCATTCGTTTTCAGATTCAGACTACCAAAAATGGCCTACTCTTTTGGAAACAAGGAGGAAGTTCATCGACTGGGTTAGTCAACAAGTATGATGATTCCATTTTGTTTTATAATAATCATTTAAGAACATCACTGCCTTTCTTACGCACTGTTTGCGTGTATAGATTATGAATTGATTATGCAATCGTAGCCGGTTTAATGTTTTGACGAAGACCCAATTTCTCTATTCCTTGGGCCATACTTCGTCTCGATTTTCTTCATTAATTTATAGATTTTGAAACTTACCCAAGTGATTAAACCTCCTAGATTCATGGTCAATCTCTTGTGATTATCGGATAGGAGACTACAGGAAACTTCTGTACTGTAGAGGTTCCTTGTAGCGTTGGATTTTCGACGGCAGGGTTTATTGAACTGGTCGTAGCTACTATTGCCTTTCTTGGTCTTTTTTTATTCATTTTTCTGCTTGATCTTTGCTGCGATTTCAGAAACAGATATAAATACACAGATATTAGTATTGGATTTTGCTGGTAAAATTGAAGATCCAAGTTCTTCAGAACCTGATTGTTTAGAAGATCATTGGTTCATGTGTTCTTTGTTCTTTTGCAGGTGATTAGTTGACTTTTTGTGTGCTGAGGAATTTGCAGATTTTTGAGCTATGGGAAGTAAGAATTCGAAGGAGACGGATCAAAGAGAGTTTGATTCAGATGGGTTTGGGAATTCTTCAACGTGGGGTTATGACAATTATCCTCCACCTTCGCCGTATGTTGAGCAGTATTCATATCCACAACGCTCTGATTATGGGTCACAAACACCACTACCACAGAGGAGGTTGGATAGGAAATATTCAAGAATTGCTGACCATTACCAATCCTTGGATGAGGTTTGAATGTTTGTCCTGTTTTTTTGTCTATAATGTTTGATGTCTCTCTGCCTGTGCTCTGTTTGTGGAAGTGTTTAAGAACTAGGATGTTAACTTGCTGGATAGGAGATCAATGAGCTCCTTGCATTGTAATGATTCTCATTGGGCTGTAAATAGAAGGCTGTGAGATCCCACGCCGGTTGAAGCAGACTATTTGATAGTGGTGGGCTTAAGCTCTTATAAATAGTATCAGAGCCAAGTATTGGGCGGTGTGCCAGCGAGGAAGCTGGGCTCCTAAGGGGGTGGATTGTGAGATCATACATCGGTTGAAGAGGGGAACGAAGCATTCCTTATAAGGGTGTGGAAACCTCTTCCTAGTATATGCGTTTTAAAACTGTGAGGTTGATAGTGATACGTAACGAGCTAAAGCAGATAATATCTACTAGCGGTGGGCTTAGGCTGTTACAAATGGTATTAGAGCTAGGGACTGGGCGGTGTGTCAGCGAGGACGCTAGGCTCCGAAGGGGAGGGTGGATTGTGAGATCCTACATCGGTTGGAAAGGGGAACGAAGCATCCCTTATGAAGGTGTGGAAACCTCTCCCTAGTAGACACGTTTTAAAATCGTGAGGTTGATGCGATACGTAATGGGCCAAAGCAGATAATATCTGCTAACGGTGGGTTTGGGCTGCTACAAATGATATCAGAGCCAGGCACCAGGCAGTGTGCCAGCGAGGATGCTGAGCCCCCAGGGGTAGATTGTGAGATCTCATGTTAGTTGGAGAGGGGAATGAAGCATTGCTTATAAGGGTGTGGAAACCTCTCCCTAGTAGACGCACTGTAAAACGGTGAGGTTGACGGTGATACGTAACAGGCCAAAGCGGACAATATCTGCTAGCAGTGGGCTTGAGCGGTTACAAAAGTAGTGGCTTTATTTGCTTCATTTTGACCTCCCCACATGAGCTTTGCCTGCATAAACTTGTTAAGTCGGTTCAAGGATTGGTTTAAACTGGGGATTGTGGATGAATTAGTCTAATGATTGAGTTGAGTACAGAAATTGATATTGGCTTCATTTTGGGCGTTGTTAATGGTGTTTTGCAACAGGTGACAGCAGCTCTTGCTCAAGCTGGACTAGAGTCCTCTAATCTCATTGTGGGAATCGATTTCACGAAGAGCAACGAGTGGACAGGTCCGTTCTCATCTCATAGCTTCTAGATAAACACATTTACTACTCATAGTACGCTGATCCCTCTTTCGATATAGGTTCAAGGTCGTTTAATCGACGTAGTTTACACCACATTGGGAACGTGCAGAATCCATACGAACAAGCCATATCAATTATTGGACAGACCTTATCAGCTTTTGATGAGGACAACATGATTCCATGTTATGGATTTGGAGATGGTAATTGCATATTAGGCACGATCTCGATTCTTACCATACGTTCGTGTAATGGCGAATTGACAATTGAACTGCAATCTTTGCAGCATCTACACATGATCAAAATGTCTTTAGCTTTTACGACAATGACAGGATCTGTAATGGATTTGAGGAAGTTTTGCATCGTTACAAAGAAATCGTCCCCAACTTACGACTTGCAGGTGATCGTTTTCTTGTTTCGATTAATGCGAAACGTGACCATTTGGCTTACTTTAGGCCTTGTTCTTACTTCTTGCAGGACCTACATCTTTTGCACCAATCATTGAGATGGCCATGACAATAGTTGAGCAAACTGGTGGTCAGTACCATGTTTTGCTGATAATTGCAGATGGGCAGGTGAGTCCGGTTTCGAACGAGCAAGTCGTTCACCTTCCATATTTGATCTCATTGAAACAAATATCTGAAAAAACTCGTTTTGCATACTGTTGGTTTGCCTTATGTCTAAAAGAAGTTTCCCTTAAGACAGGTCACAAGAAGTGTCGACACAAATAACGGTCAACTGAGTTCACAAGAACGAAACACCGTCGATGCGATTGTTAGAGCAAGGTAAAGATCAAGCCACTCCATCTTTGATTATCAAACACCTCCTTGTTCTTTAAACACGAGTATACTTGCAGTGAGTACCCGTTGTCAATAATCTTGGTTGGAGTCGGAGACGGGCCATGGGACATGATGAAGAATTTTGACGACAACATCCCAGCTCGAGCTTTCGATAACTTTCAGGTTTTCAACATTACTACCATGCAGGATAGAACTTTTCACATTTTTATTACATATGCTGAGGATTGTAGCCTGCTTTGTGTATGCAGTTTGTCAATTTCACTGAGATTATGTCAAAAAATGTGAACTCTACCAGAAGGCAGACTGAGTTTGCTCTAGCTGCCTTAATGGAAATACCTTCTCAATATCAGGCTACTCTAGAGCTTGGCCTATTGGGGTATGCATTCATTTTATGCTTTCTTTATCGACTCACGAATGCTATCTCTAATCTCGTCTCGATCAAGCAGTCGACGACGAGGGAGTTCGCCGGAGAGAGTACCTCTTCCGCCTCCTTTGTACAGCACGACACCGTTCAACGGCTACCCGAGAACCCCACGAGCCAACAGTTTTCAGACTCGAACGCCTTCACATGGTAGATATAACCAAGGAGTTGGCACAACTTCATCCACCAGTTCTCATTATGATAACCAGGTTTCTAACCTTAGCCATTAAAGCTATGTTTTGGATCTTTTTTAATCAGGACTAACGTTTTATGATTGTCAAATGGCTTGGCCTTGCAGATTTGCCCCATTTGTCTCACTAATCCAAAGGACATGGCGTTTGGTTGCGGGCATCAGGTAATATCCAAAGCCTACTGTGAGATCCCACGTCGGTTAGGGAGGAGAACGAAACACCCTTTATAAGGGTGTGGAAACCTCTCCCTAGTATACGCATTTCAAAAACCTTCAAGGGAAACCTGAAAGGGAAAGCGAGGACTTGGACCGTTACATATGGTATCAGATCCAGCCACTGGGCGATGTGCTAGCGAGGAGGCAGAGCCTCGAAGGGGGGTGGACATGAGGTGATGTGCCAGCAAGGATGCTGGACTCCAAAGAGGGGTAGATTTGACGGGGTCCTACATCGATTGGAGAAAGGAACGAGTGCCAGTGATGACGCTGAGCCCTGAAGGGGGTGGATTGTGAGATCCCATATCGGTTGGGGAGGAGAACGAAACACCCTTTATAAGGGTGTGAAAACCTCTCCCTAATAGACACGTTTTAAGAACCTTGAGGGGAAACCCAAAAGGGAAAGTCCAAAGAGGACAATATCTGCTAGCAGTGAACTTGATTTGTTACATCACTTTCCTTGTAGATTCTTCACTAACTCTTCTCCTTCCTATTACGTAGACATGCTGCGACTGCGGAGAAACGCTCGAGTCGTGCCCCATCTGCCGAAGCTCTATTCAAACTAGAATAAGGCTTTATTAAGTCCTGCCATGTGATACCTATGGCTCATTTATTTCATTTTTTGGATCCTCAACTCCTGCAATGGGCCAGGTCTCTCGAAGCGAGGTACAACGGGAAGGTACGTAACTGCAGATTACTATATCTTCGTCTTGTTAAATGGCGGTTTCGATGAACATCAATACTGTTCTACAGGGTGTGTTTGTACATATGGTGGATGTTTTTGTTAGCCTGCCTCATCACTGACTATACACAACTATACCTGTTTGTAGAAGCTTCAAAAGGAGTTCGTTTTAATCTTATCGTTCAGCTTGTTTCGTTCTTAGAAATCATTTTTACGTGCATACGTCGTTGTACATATCGGTTTCTGGGTTGTAATAAGTCTTCCTGCTTGTTTATCATCAACTAAGCAGACGTTTCTTTCTGAAATAAAATTCATCATTGTCATTGAATAGAGCTGTTCTTCTCTGTTTCATGAACTTGTTTAGAGTTACCAGTTTATATACACTATAGCTCTCCTGACTGTGCTGGATTTTTCTTCTGCATTGAAGAATTCATGTTATGAATTATAGATTATACAACGAGGCTAATAGCAGACGGGTATCGGTATGTAACGGCCCAAGCCACCGCTGGCAGATGTTGTCTGTTTAGGCCTGTTACGTATTGTTGTCGGTCTATTAGCAGAAATGGCTTGTTTCCTTTTTCAACCAACGTGGAATCTCACATGTCCAAACGCATTGGGTATCCTTCGACGAGCTTAAGAAATTCGTGGCTTACATTTAAAACACCAAAAAAGGAATATCAAACCATAAACGAGCTTTCTCCTTTACGTGATCGACACTCATCTCGACAAGCGACAGGTCAAAATGCTACAATAGGCTTAATCTACTTAGGGTGACTCACATATGGGCAACGACAAAATGAAGAGTCAATCGTGCAGTGGAACACCCCATGCCCTGGATTTAGAATTCAAATTTGTTATATAATGGTCTCAACATTTTCCTGCAACATGGTCACGTTACGTCCCATGTTAAAGTCTTTCTTAGTTATTCTGTCATATCCCGAACATGGGACGTTACGAAAGTAAAAGTATATCTATATTATCAACCATATCAGATAACGACTAATACGAAAGTGGGAAGGAAATAAAAAATTCTTAATTTTTTTTTTTTAAAAAAGTCTATGTTTGAAAAATATTTTTAAAATAATTATGGAGTAATAAATAAAACGTCACTCAATAAATTATTTCAATCTTTTTATTAAGACTTAGCCTTAAATAAATCAAAGTCCCTCAAATTTATTTATTTATTTATTATTATTATTATTTTAATCGATTTCATCTTTCTCTTTTAAATTTTTTAAAATTATCCTTAATATATTAAAAGATGTCCATTTTACTCGAGAGGTCGAGGTTGAGGCCTTCGAAGGACCATCTCAAACTGGGAGGGGATTCCCCGTTTAGAAGGAGAATGAGAGAGGGAGTGGAGAACATTTTTTTCTCGTTAGATAAATGAGGCTAGGGACGAGATTATATTCCCTATCCCCCAACCCCGCCTAATTTTTCGTCTCGCCCTATATATATATATATATATTAAAAAATAGTTAATTAAAAACACTAATTGTAATATTTAAACGAGAGTATGTAGATTTTTTTTTAATTATTAAAGATTATGTTGTAATATTAAAATTTGAATTTTTTTAAATTGAAAGATTGATTTATTAAGATTTTTTTACAATTTTTTTATTAAATATTATATTAAAAATAAAAATAATAAACAAAAAAAAATACTTCCAGAAACCTCGATTTCCGCAAATTCAACATGTCACGCTTCAGCCTCCGCAAAAATAAATGGAAAATTTCGCGAAGATAGAAAATAAAACAGGTGACGATAATAGGGACGGAGAAGGCTTCCCCTAACTCCATCCTTTGAACATCTCTAATTAAAACCGTCTTTTGAAATATTTTTATTAGCTTAAATGATTTTTTTTTTTTTAATGAAAATAAACATTCTTTTGCTAGTAATTTTAACAAATTAATTTTATAAAATAAACTTATTGAATATTTTTAATACACAAAAGTCAAATTAGAGAATTTTAAATGATTGAGGACCAAATTAAAAATTAAATATTTAACTTAAAAAAAAAAAAACAAGAAATAATTTGACATTTTTAGTGGAATTGGTCTCAAATCTTAATTTTCAATAAAAAAAAATTATATTGAAAAGGATATTCTAAAAAAACAAATAAAAAAAAGTGACATTTTTAATATTTTACAACTTTTTTTAATGGTTGCAACATTCCCTAATATATTAAACTCTTTTTTTTTTTAAATTAATTAACTAATTTAGTGATATATTAAAATAATTAAATACGTCAAAAAAAAAAAAAAAAAACTTGGTCAAGAACTCGCGATTCGAGGTTGAACCATCACGTAATGACTTGGTTCTCGTAAGTTTGACTTAGGGTTATAATGCATAAACTATAAGTTCTCTCTTTAGCGGGTGTCAGTTCGTTCTCGTAGTTCATTCATAGGATACTTATCCATGTATGTTACTACTTCCCTTTTATCGTCGTTGTCGTCATGGTGAACCTCATCAAGTCATCATTATCATATACCTATCGTCGTCGAAGCACGACCTCAACATCTGTATTCAAACTCATAGTTCTTATCATACCATTATCGACCTTGTTCTTAAATTCTTTAAAAGGGTTTCAGTTGGCCTTCTGTATTAGCCCATGACATTACCCAAATAAAGAAGGTTACGACCTGTTATCAAGCCAACATTATCTACTTATATGGTCCCTCGCTCTCATTCGAACAAGATCACGATTAGGGGTTGGTTGGAAATCCCCTAACTGGACCCACAAGACGCTCATAAGGTTCATGTTAAGTTCATGCATTCCTAGGGCTTAAACTGCTTTTTTGGTCCGAAAAGTGCATTGTTGGAACTGGGTTGGAATGCCACATGACTCGAGATTCAGGGGTTGCTGCCATAGCCGAACACGGGAGAAAGACCATTTATACCGATACTAACAATGGGTATACTCGAAGAATTCCATTAGTTGTGTATCAACGTTTTCATTTTTCCATTCCCCAAGAACAAACTAGAATGTTTACCAAGAAAGATCCTCTGGATATCACTGCTCGGCAAGCAGCAGCATCTCATTTTCAGATTCAAACTACAAAAAATGGCTCACTCGTTTGGAAAAAGGAGTAAGTTCATCAGTTCGTTAAGTCAACAAGTATGATGATTTCATTTTGTTTGATAATCGTTTAAGAACTTCGTCTCGGTTTCTTACGCACTGTATTGCGTGTGTAGGCCATGAATTGATTATGCAATAGCAATGGTGTTGTTATAGCTGGTTTAACGTTTTGACAATGACCGAGCGATGGATTCGCAACGGTAGGTTTAATTGAACTGGTCGTAGTTACTTGACGATCTTGATATTACCTTTCTTGGTCTTTGTTTATTCGTTTTTCTGCTACGGATTTGCTTCGTCTTTGTAGTGATTTCAGGAAAAGTTATAAATACACAGACATTAGTATTGGATTCTATAAACGGCTCTGGATTTCGAGATTTTTTGCAGGTAAAATTGAAGAGCCAAGTTCTTCAGGCCCTGATTGTTTAGAAGATCATTGATTCATCTCCTCTCTGTTCTTTGTAGGTGATTAGTTGATTTTGTGTGTGCTCCATTTTGCGTTGTACTGAAGGATGAACTCTAAGGAGCCAGGTCAAGGAGAGTTCGATTCAAACAGGAGATATTCAAGAATAAACGTCAATTACCGATCCGCGAATGAGGTTTAGATCTTTGTCCTGTCTATTGTCTATAATGTTTGATGTCTCGCTGCCTGTGCTCTGTCTGTGTTTTTTTGTGAAAGGTGTTTAAGAATTAGGATGTTAACTTTCTGGATAGGAGATCAATGAGCTCCTTGGATTTTAATGATTCTTATTGAGCTGTAAATGGGAAGTAGTGGCTTTACTGTCCGCTTTGAGAATAAGCTCTCGTGGCTTTGCTTTGGGCTTCCCGAAAAGGCCTTATACTAATGGAGATGTATTTCCTTGCTTATAAACCCATGAGCAACCCGTTAATTACCCGATGTGGGACTCCTCTCCCAACAATCCTCCCTTCCAACAAATTACACCATAGAACCTCCCCTGAGGCCTATGGAGCCCTCGAACAACCTCTCATTAATCGAGGCTCGACTCCTTCTCTAGAGCCCTCAAACCCTTAATTAGCTGATATAGGACTTCTCTCCCAACAATCCTCAACAATTCTCCCCTCGAACAAAGTATACCATAAAGACTCCTCTGAGACCTATGGAACCCTCGAACAGTCTCCCCTCAATCGAGGCTTGACTCCTTCTTTGGAGCTCTCGAACAATCTCCCCTTAATGGAGGTTTGACTCCTTTGGAGCCCTCGAACAAAGTACACCCTTTGTTCGACACTTGAATCACTTTTGGCTACACCTTTGAGGCTCACAACTTCTTTATTCGAGATTTAGGGATTCTATTGATATGGCTAAGCTAAGGGCATGATTCTGATACCATGTTAGGAATTACGAACCTCCACAAAGGTATGATATTGTCCACTTTGAGCATAAGCTCTCATGGATTTACTTTTGGTTTTCCCAAAAGGTCTCGTACTAATGAAGATGTATTTCCTTACTTATAGACCCATGATCAACCCCTTCATTAGTGGATGTGGGACTCCTCTCCCAACAATCCTCAACAATAAACCCATGGTTGAATTTGGGATTCCGTATGAATTAGTCTTATGATTGAGTTGAGTACTTGGGATTCTGTATGAATTAGCCTTATGATTGAGTTGAGTATAGAAACTGCGGATCCTGTAGGACATGATAACAAATAAAATCAGTCATTTGATCATGGAAGATTTATGTACTAGATTTGTTGACTTGTTAACCTTCTGATGATAATAACAAATACCATATTGGCTTCGTTTTGGGAGTTGTTAATAATGGGGTTGTACAACAGGTGACAGCAGCTCTTCGGCGAGCTGGACTAGAGTCCTCTAATCTCATTGTGGGAATTGATTTCACGAAGAGCAATCAGTGGACAGGTCCGTTCTCATCTCATAGTTTCTAGTTAAACACATTTACTACTCATATTACGCTGATCCCTCTTTTAATGTAGGTTCAAGGTCGTTTAGCGGACATAGTTTACACCACATTTGGAATGGGCCGAATCCATATCAACAAGCCATATCTATGATTGATGATACCTTAGGAGAGTTTGACGAGGACAACAAGATTCCCTGTTATGGATTTGGAGATTGTAATTGCATTTAAAATACTATCTCACTTACCGTACGTTTTGTAACAGCCCAAGTCCATTGCTAGCAAATATTATCTCTTTGGGCTTTCCCTTTTGATTGGGGGAGGGAAAGAGTGCCAGCGAGGATGCTAAGCCCTGAAAGGCGGTGGATTGTGAGATCCCACATCGGTTGGAGAGGAGAACAAAGGGGAAGCCCGGAGGGAAAAGCCCAAAAAGGGCAATATCTGCTAGCGGTGGGCTTAGGCCGTTACACGTTTATTTAATGAGGAATTGACAATTGAACTGCAATCTTTGCAGTAACTACCCATGATCATGATGTTTTTAGCTTTTACGACGGTGATAGACCCTGTAATGGATTTGAGGAAGTTTTGGATGGTTACAGAGACATTGTTACCAAGTTACGATTTGCAGGTGATTGTTTTCTTGTTTCGATTAATGTTAACTATGACCATATTTCTTACTTTCACCCTTATTCTCACTTCTTGCAGGACCTACATCTTTTGCACCAATAATTGAGATGGCCATGACAATAGTTGAGCAAACTGGTGGTCAGTTCCATATTTTGCTGATAATTGCTGATGGGCAGGTGAGTCCGGTTTCGAACTGGCAAGTTTTTCTACTCGTTTGCCTGTTACATCAGTTGGTTTGCTTTATAGTATTCATGTATAAACGAAGTTGCCCTTAAGACAGGTCACAAGAAGTGTTGACACACATAACAATCAACTAAGTGTACAAGAACAAAACACTGTCAACGCAATCGTTAAGGCGAGGTAAATATCAAGCGACTCCATCTTTGATTATCGAACTCCTCCTTGTTCTTTAAACACTAGCATACTTGCAGTGAGTACCCATTGTCAATAATCTTGGTCGGTGTCGGAGACGGGCCTTGGGACATGATGAAGAATTTTGATGACAACATCCCAGCTCGAGCTTTTGATAATTTTCAGGTTTTCAACATTACTTCCATGCAGGATAGAATTTTTCACATTTTTCTACATATGCTGACTATTGTAGCCTGCTTTGTGTATCCAGTTTGTCAATTTCACTGAGATTATATCAAGATATGTAAACTTTGACAGAAGGCAGACGGAATTTACTCTTGCTGCCTTAATGAAAATACCTTCTCAATATCAGGCTACTGTAGAGCTTGGCCTGTTGGGGTATGCATTGATTTTTTGTATTTGTGATTCAACTGCTTTCTTTGTCGACGTTCGAGTTTCGACTGCTATTTCTGATCTCTGCTTGATGAAGCAGTCGACCACGAGGGAGCTCGCCAAAGAGAGTTCCTCTTCTTCCTCCTTTGTACATCTACCCAAGATCCCCACGCGCCAACGGTTCACATACCAGAACGCCTTCAAATGGTAGACATAACCAAGGAGTTGGCAACACTCCATCCTCAAGCTCTCTCAACCAGGTGTCTAACATCTTTCTCGTAATTAATCCTTTACTTTTCTCGGTGGCCTAGTCATTGTTTGATAGAAATCACGACCCTCCACAATGGTATGATATTGCCTACTTCGAGCCTAAACTCTCATGGTTTTGCGTTTGGTTTCCCAAAAGCTCTCATACAAATGAAGATAGTATTCCTTACTTATAAACTCACGATCATCTTCTTAATTAGGCCAATGTGGGACTCTCTCCCAACAATCCTCAACAATCTTCTCCTCAAGCAAAGTACACCATAGAGCCTCCCCTGAGGCCTATAGAGCCCTCGAACAGTCTCCCCTTAACTGAAACTCGATTCCTTTCTTTGAAGCCCATGAATAAAGTACACTATTTGTTCGACAGTTGAGTCACTTTTTAATTACACCTTTGAGGCTCACAACTTCTTTGTTCGACATTTGAGGATTCTATTGACATGACTAAGTTAAGGGCATGACTCTAATACCATGTGAGGAATCACGACCTTCCATAACGGTACGATATTATCCACTTTGAGCATAAACTCTTATAGTTTTGCTTTTAGTTTCCCGAAAGGCCTCATACCTATTAAACCTATGATCATCCTCTTACTTAGCCAACATGGGTCTCCCTCCCAGCAATTTTCAACATTGTTTGAACTTCATGTTTCACTTTCATCCCTTCAAGCTATTATTTGGATCTCTTCTAATCAGGACTGACGTTTTATGATTGTAAAATGGCTTGGCCTTGCAGACTTGCCCCATTTGTGTCACTAATCCAAAGGACATGGGTTTTGGTTGTGGGCATCAGGTAATATCCAAAGCCTATAGTAAATGAAACTCACTTTCCTTGTAGATTCTTCACTAATTCTTCTCCATTCTATTGAGTAGACATGTTGCAACTGCGGAGAAACTTTCTACTTGTGCCCCACCTGCCGAGGCCTTAATTGACTCCTGCAATGGACCATGTCTCCTTAAGCAAGGTACAATGGGAAGGTACAGAACTTCGGATTACTATATTGGTTTCTGGGTTGTTATACATCTTTTGACTTGTTTATTGTCAACTAAGGAAACGTTCTTTCCTTCAATAAAATTTATCGTTGTCACGAAATAGAATTATTATTCTCTATATCTACACTATAGCTATCTAGACATTGCACTTTGTTTCTTAAATGTACATTGTTTATACCTATAGTAGACACCTAATCATGTGTATGCACGTAAACGATTTGGGTTTGGGTCAACACCTAGATCTAAAACTCCTTTGCATGCAATGGCTAAAAGATGTTTTGTGAGCACCAATTAGATTGTGGCCGACCCAAATAGCCAATGGTTCGAGCTCATTAATAGAACGAGGGGAAAAAAATAAAAAAAAAGGAAGACAAGAAATTGCCCCCATACAGGATTGAACTACAGACCTTCAATTTACAAGACTGACGCTCTACCACTGAGCTATAGGGGCTGTTTGATCTAGATCCAAAACTCCTTTGTAAGCAATGGATGGATAATGGTTTGCTTTAACGGCAACCCAAGCACCAATCAAATTGACCAACCGGAATAGTCAATGGTTCGAGCTTGTTAATAGAATGATAAGGTCAATGATTGGGATGGTGAGGGCATTATTTGAAGTGCATAGGGGAAAAAATAAAAACATGGATTTGCTTAATATTTTAGGGGGAAAAAATAAAGGGGAAAAAATAAAAAAAGGGAGACAAAAAAGTGCCCCATGCAAGATTGAACTACAAACCTTCCATTTACAAGATTGACGCTCTACCACTAAGCTATAGGGGCTATTCATTCTAGATCCAAAACTCCTTTGCAAGCATTGGATGGATGATGGTTTGCTTCAACGCCAACCCGAGCACCAATCAAATTGTGACTGACCCAAATAGTCAATGGTTTGAGCTCGTTAATAGAACGATGAGGTCAATGATTGGTATGTTGGGGGCATTATTTGAAGTGCAAAGGGGAAATAATAGCTTAGATTTGCTTAATGTTTTAGGGGGGAAAAATAAAAAAGGAAGAGAGGATTGAACTACAATCTTTGGTTCACAAGATTGACACTCTACCATTGAGCTATAAGAGTTGTTTGTTCTAGATTCAAAACTCTCTCAAGCACCCATCAGATTGTGATTGACCCAAATAGCCAATGGTTTGAGCTGGTTAAAGAATGGTGAGGTCAATAATTGGTATGTTGCGGGCATTATCTGAAGTGCAAAGGGGAAATAATAGCTTGGATTTGCATGGAAGATAAAAAATTTGCCCTCATGCAGGATTGAACTACAGACCTTCAGTTTACAAGACTGACGCTCTACCACTGAGCTATAGGAGCCATTTGATTTGGATCCAAAACGCCTTTCTAAGCAATGGATGGATGATGTGCACCAATCAAATTATGATCCATGCTTGAGTCAAGATTCGATGTGTGACCCAAATATGCAATAGTTTGAGCTCGTTAATAGTATTGAAACAACCAATGGTCCGAGCTAGTCACTAAAAAAGACTCGTAGAGGAGATCTAGATCCAAAACTCCTTTGCAAGCAATGGTTGGATGATGGTTTGCTCCAACGTCAAACCGAGCACGAATCAAATTGTGATCCATGCCTAAGTCGAGACTGGACATATGACCCAAATAGCCCATTGTTGAGGTTTGAGATCGTTAATAGCACAAAAAGGTCGATGATTGGTAAGGAAAAAAGTGCCCCCATGCAGGATTGAACTACAGACTTTCAGTTTACAAGACTGACGCTCTACCACTGAGCTATAGGGGCCATTTGATCTAGATCCAAAATTCCTTTTCAAGCAATAAATGGGTGATGGTTTGCTTCAATGGAGCACCAATCAAATTGTGATCCATGCTTGAGTCAAGACTCGATGTGCAACCCAAATATGCAATGGTTTGAGCTCATTTATAGTACTAAAATAGTCAATGGTCAGAGCTCATCACTAAAAAAAGACTCGAAGAAAAAAACATTGTACCGAAAATCTAGATCCAAAGCTCCTTTGCAAGCAATGACTAGATGATGGTTTGCTCCAACGTCAAACCGAACACCAATCAAATTGTGACACATACTTGAGTCGAGACTCGACATCTGATCCAAATAGGCTATGGTTTGAGGTTTGAGAGAGTTAATAGGCACGAAAAGGTTAATAATTGGTATGGTGGGGGCATTATTAGCTTGGATTTGCTTAATATTTTAGGGGCAAAAAAATAAATTAAAAATGGAGACAAAAAATGCCCCCATGCAGGATCGAACTACAGACCTTCAGTTTACAAGACTGACGCTCTACCACTGAGCTATAGGGGCTGTTGATGACATTTTTTGTCTAAATTTTTAAATTCTTTCATTACTATATATTATTTATTTACCTCTTAATTAATTTACAATATTTTTTCCTCGGATAAACCTTAATTTAACCAACCATTTTTTTTAATTCTTTCTTTAAGTTATTTTTGGACAATCCATTTTTCAATATTTATTAAAAAAATAATTTTATATTATTCTAATTTTTTGAAGCACTTATTTATTTATTTATTATTTTTTAAATTACATAAACTAAACTAAATACACTTTAAATTATTAATTTTTCAAACATGCTTATAAAATAAATTGATTTTATTTATTAAAAAAAAAAACTAAATATGATTGGCTCAATGAAATTAAATAATATTTTATTTTGTGCTTTCATAAACTTTGCCACCACTAATAGAGGATAATTATTAACCTTATCTTTTTTCATTTTCCCTAGTGGTCCCTAATCTTTACTTTTCTTCATAGACAAATTTGGCTGTTTTCTAGGGGCGATTTCGTAAATTAAAAAGTATTTATATTACAAAATTTGTCGTATTAATAATATTATCGAGATAAAACACCGAACTTTATTCATATACTATAGACTATTTAGGTTATTAGATTTATTAGACGTGAAATTAACATTTCAAGGACCTGTTATGCACTTTTGAAAGTTCGGGATCTTATCTAATGTAAACAAAGAAAGTGTTTTAAATCTTGTCTTATCCCTTTTGCCATTCTTCGGTGGGATTTGAAAGTAAGATAGAGGCGGGAGGTGGACCCTCGTTTAGAAAAAAGAGATGGGGTTTTGAGTATGTAGTTTTCTTTGTCCACGTGCTTTGTGGGATGATAATTGTATGTGGAGCGTGTTACGCGACTTGTATTCTCCAAACTCGGGATTATGTGGGAGATTACAAAAAAATTATCACAAACGACCCTCTGCATTGGTATGTTGTTGTTCTTTTTGGTTTTTCAAAAGGTCTTAATCAATAGAGACAGTGTTCGTGCTTATATACTTATGATCTTCTTATTAATTAATCAATACACGACTCCAACAATCCTCAACAAAATATTTCTATCGACGTTCTTGACTTCTAAGTATCAGAACCCAATAGTTTGGAATCAACAATAAGAAAAACCCACAAACCGATACTCTTTTTTCAAAATATATATATATATATACTCCTCCAATCGAACAAAGCTAACCATAGAGCTTTCCCTTGAGGTCTTCTTCTTTGGAGCTCTCGAACAGGCTTTCCTTAGTCAAGACTCGACTCCTCTGGAGCCCTTAAACAAAATACATCATTTGTTCGACACTTGAGTCACTTTGACTATACTTTCGAGACTCACAACTTCTTTGTGTCAGCGCTTGAGAATTCTATTGACATGACTCCGGTAACATGCTAGGAACCACAAGCCACCACAATAGTATGATATTGTCCACTTTGAGCATAAGCTCTCATGGTTTTGATTTTGGTTTCCCGAACAAGCCTCATGTCAGTAGAGATGGTGTTCCTTACTTATAAACCCATGATGTTTCTCTTAATTAGCTAATACGAGACTACCCTGTTAAAATATCATCACTAGCCCAATACGGTTAAGCCCAACCATTGTATGAGTAACTATATTTATGTTAAGAAAATGATTTAAAATTTTAGGAATAAAATCAAGAAAATGATTTAGATAATTTAGAAAGACGTTGAGAAATTTAGGAATTGATTATCTATCATCCCGTATAAATACCCCTGATAAACCCAAGCAATACAAAGCAGTAGTTTTTATCGATTGTTTTGTAAATCTCTTCTCGATTGGTTTTAATAAAGTTTCTCACAGATAGTTGTGTTCAACATACCCATCCAATAATCCTCAACAATTAACATTTTACTTTTATTAAAATAAAACAAAAAAGAGTCAATAACTCGAACAATCCGAACCAACTTAATACAAATATATTATGGTCGGGTTGCATTCAAGATTACTCGAGTTTAAAAAACTTACGACTCGAATAATTGAATTTGATCTAAAAAATGTCTCAACTTGACCGAACTCTAAATCTTAAACACCGTTTTAACTGAAAAAGTTTATAATCCTTGAGTTCGGTCTACAATATATTTCAGTCTAACTCAACTCGATCCCGATAACTATTAAATATTCGAGGCTTTGTACTTTTCCTTGCTAATTAAAAATAATTAACCAATAAAGCTCATTATTCAATGCATGCATGGACATGGAGATGGTGAAAGTTAGAGTACAAAATCCTCTTTCTCTAAGAGATTGGTTTATTAATTAATATTCAATCATTAGTTAAGACTAAGAGTTATAATATTTTAAGGAAGATCAATCATTAATAAAGTTCTTGAATTAGGGTTACATGCTTAAGCATTCAATAATCTCGAGTGTTCAAACCTTAATGAGGAACTAACGCTATTGACCTCAAAATCTTGGTGGGTCGTGAGCGTAAAGGACACGGAGGTGGTGAATTAGCTCGAGTTCTTGAGATCGAGGAGGTTGGTGTATTATTTTTTACATTTTTTTGAAAGAATGTGTGAGATCTAATATCGATTGGAGAGAGAAACGAAATTGTGATGTCCCACATTGGTTGGGGAGGAGAACAAATCACCATTTTATAAGGGTGTGAAAACCTTCCCTTCGTAGACGCGTTTTAAAGCCTTGAGGGGAAGCCCGAAAGGAAAAGCCTAAAGAGGACAATATCTGCTAGCGGTGGATCTGGGCTGTTACAGAAATATTCTTTGTAACAGCCGAAAGGGGAAACCCAAAAAGGCTACAAATGGTATAAGAGCCAGACATTGAGCAGTGTGCCAGCGAGGATGCTGGGACCTTAAGGGGGTGGATTGTGAGATCCCAGGCTAGTGGTGGGCTTGAGCAGTTACAAATGGTATAAGAGCCAGACATTGAGCAGTGTGCTAGCGAGGATGCTGGGGCCTCAAGGGGGTGGATTGTGAGATCCCAGGCTAGTGGTGGGTGCCAGCGAGGATGCTGGGACCTCAAGGGGGTGGATTGTGAGATCCCACGTCAAGTTGAAAAGGGGACAGGATTATGAGATCCCACATCAATTTGGAACAAAACATTCTTTATAAGGGTATGGAGCCAGCGAGGATGCTGGGGCCTCAAGGGGGTGGATTGTGAGATCCCAGGCTAGTGGTGGGTGCCAGCGAGGATGCTGGGACCTCAAGGGGGTGGATTGTGAGATCCCACGTCAAGTTGAAAAGGGGACAGGATTATGAGATCCCACATCAATTTGGAACAAAACATTCTTTATAAGGGTATGGAGCCAGCGAGGATGCTGGGGCCTCAAGGGGGTGGATTGTGAGATCCCAGGCTAGTGGTGGGTGCCAGCGAGGATGCTGGGACCTCAAGGGGGTGGATTGTGAGATCCCACGTCAAGTTGAAAAGGGGACAGGATTATGAGATCCCACATCAATTTGGAACAAAACATTCTTTATAAGGGTGTGAAAATCTCTCCGTAACAAATACGTTTTAAAAACCTTGAGAGGAAGCTCGAACGAGAAAGCCGAAAGAGTAGCAGTGAGCTTAGGTTGTTATAGAACAAATTTTCATTTTACTCGACTATTTCGAGAAATACATCTATCAATTCTGACTCTTTCTTTTTCAAGTGATTTCGAAACTATACGGTAACATAGATATGAATGAGGGAGCGAGTGGGGAACATTTTTTCCCTTTAAATAAATAGGAACACGTTGTAATATTAAAAGTTAAATTTTTAAAAATTATGTATATTTGCTTAAGAAATATATTGATTTATTATTTTTTTATCGTCCTTTAATAAATATTATATGGAAAATCAATCAATTAATTATTAATTAAATTACTCAAAAAAATTATTCTTAAAATAATAAAAGAGGTAGCATAGTTAAATTAAAATGTTTAAATTGTAATTAATGATATTAAAATAAATTGTATATTTAGATCCTAAAATTTTATTTTGAATTAAATTAAAATGTTAATTATGACATATTTTGTAAATTGGCAAGTTAAAGAGGGACAAAAATGTCCAAAAATCAATATTTTAATATACTAGTTTATTACCGTATGTATATAAAAGTTATACTCGTGTTTGTCTAAAATTCAGGGGTGTTCATATCGTTTGATGATCCGAACAATTCAAATAACTCAAACTTTCAGTTGAATTTTCGGAAAACCAAAAATTCTATTTGGTTCTCAATTGAAACTTTTTTTTGTCGAGTTCACTCGACGAATCTGAAAATAGGGTTTATAACCTAATGTAACGATTCTTGATTAAAACTTTTTTTTATCGGGTTCACTCGACCAACCTGAAAATAGGGTTTATAACCTAATATAACGATTCCTGATTAAAACTTTTTTTTGTTGGGTTCACTCAACCAATATGAAAATAGGGTTTATAACCTAATGTAACGATTCTTGATTAAAACTTTTTTTTATCGGGTTCACTCGACCAATCTGAAAATAGGGTTTATAACCTAATGTAACGATTCCTGATTAAAACTTTTTTTTATCGGGTTCACTCGACCAACCTGAAAATAGGGTTTATAACCTAATATAACGATTCCTGATTAAAACTTTTTTTTGTTGGGTTCACTCAACCAATATGAAAATAGGGTTTATAACCTAATGTAACGATTCTTGATTAAAACTTTTTTTTATCGGGTTCACTCGACCAATCTGAAAATAGGGTTTATAACCTAATGTAACGATTTCGAATTGAAACTTTTTTTTTGTCGGGTTCACTCGACCCATTTGAAAATAGGGTTTATAACCTAATATAACGATTCTTGATTAAATTTTTTTTTTTTTTTTTTTTTTTTTTTTNTCTGAAAATAGGGTTTATAACCTAATGTAACGATTTCGGATTGAAACTTTCTTTTTGTCGGGTTCACTCGACCAATTTGAAAATAGGGTTTATAACCTAATATAACGATTTCTTATAGAAACTTTTTTTTTTTTTTGTCGGGTTCACTCTACCAATCTGAAAATAGGGTTTATAACCTAATGTATCGATTTTTTATTGATTTTTTTTTTTTTTTTTTTCGAGTTTACTTGACCAATCTGAAAATAGTGTTTATATAACCTAATGTATCCCTAAGTTTAAGATTGTTAAAAAAAAAAAATGAAGAACCCGACAACCGAATTTGAAAGTATAAAGTTGGTTGTTTATCTTTCTCAGGTCACCAACCCAACCAGACTGAACTTAACCCGTGTATTCCCCTATTAAGATTATCATAGGAATAAAATATTTATTTTAGAATAAAAAAAACGTTAAAAAAAATAACAACAATTTGTAAATTTATAGTCATGATTAAATTTTAACCCAATTTAAAGATTTCGAAAATAAATTAATACCTAAATTCATTACTCCTACACGGTTTACTTTTCGACTATGTAAGATTAAAAACGTTCTTCACTTTCAATTTTTATTAACCACTCGAGACGAACGTTTATTTTTTAAAAATAAAAAATAAAAAATAACGCTTATATTCTATATTTATATAAATCCATATCTAATTATTATCCAACAAATTAAGAATTAAAAATTAATTTCTTATTAATTATCTAACAACACACCATAAATAATCAAACTTTCATAATATTTATATGCAGCCAAAAATAATAATAAAATAATAAAATAATAAAAAAAAACAAATTTGTTCTAATTATTTAATATTCCATTAATATTCGAAAATGAGAGTTTCCAGGCTTTCACTTCACCGTCCAGACTCCCACTGCACACCGAAACGACGCCGTTTGACAACCCGTCGGAAACCACCACCAGAGATTTCACCGGTTTCCGGTGACCCTCCAGTACGGACAAACAGTTAAAACTCCCATCTCCTACACGTCGCCAAACTCTGACCGTCCGATCTGCGGACCCACTCAACAGCAAATCTGAGACGTAGATCAAACAGAGAATCGCGTTTTTGTGTCCCCTCAATGCTCCGATCACCGCCATGTGATTCGCGCCGTCCTCTCTTTCCCACACCAGAACGGACCGATCACAGGCACCGGAGAACAGCAATGAACCGTCGTCGTTTAACGCCAATGCATTCACCGCCGATTTGTGCTTCTCTAAAGTCGTTACCAGAATATGCCGTTTCTCCGCCGCGGGTTTCGACCATACTCTGATTCTCCGATCGGCCGATCCGGTGTACACAATCCCCGCGGCGGAGACGGCCACTGCGTTTATGGCGTCCTCGTGCGCTGCCTTGACGGACTCGACGCAGCGGTGGTCGGAGCCTTGCCAGATTTTCAAACTCCGATCCCAAGAAACAGAGTAAAATGAATTTCTGTTCACGGCGAGTCCAGTGACGGCGTCGGCGTGTTGAATCCAGAGGACTTTCTTGTGACGGCGGACGTTGACGTAATTTTTCGGGAGTAGGAACCGGCGGAGGCGGTCGTTGACTGTCGGGAGAGTGTTGACCTTTTTGAATTGATTATTCGTTAAATTCCAGACGCGGATTTTTCCATCTTGATGGGAAGTAAGGATTTGGGCGTTTAGAAAGGCGATTCCCTTGACGGCGCCGGAGGAGGAATCTCGATCGTTGATTGAGGCTACGTGGGTGTAGGTGGATCGATCGTAGACGTTGATTTCGTGAGCGGTGGCGACATAGAGGTGGGGACCATGGACGGCGAGATGGGAGATTGGGAGCTTGAAAGAGGCGAGGTGAAGTTGAGAAACGGCGACGTTTCCGGTATCGGTTACGGTGGGGAGAGTTTGGAGAGATGGAATGGACGGTTGGGATTGAAGGGAGAGATTGCTTTGGAGAGTGGAGCAGCTAGTGTCGGAAGTCGGTGTCGACGACGACGATGAAGAGTTGACCGACGTGTCGGAATTTGAGAAGGAGGAGGATTGAGGCGGCGTATTGGAGTCGGCGGCGGTGGAGGTAGCGGTGGCGCAGGGGAGTAGCCATGATCGGACACTCATGCCGGCGGGAAGAAGGAGATGAAGAAATGGTAATGGCAGCGAGTTTGCTTGGGGAAGGGTATATATATATAGAGAATCCGGAATAGGAGGATGGCCATTAAGAGACTGCCACGTGGCAAAGAAATCGTGTTACACTTGTTCCAACTAAGCAAACAAGTCAGCAGTGAGAAATTCCGACGTTGCGAACAACGTCGACGTATGTTCAGACATCGAGTCGAGAAACAGTTTATAAAACGTGAGTGAGAAAATACATTTGAAAACGACTTACAGAATTTAAGAAAACAACGTTATATGACTATAAGCAAATAAAAAAATACCACGACATAGACAGCATACAACTCAGGGGTAGGGAATATGGTAATGGCCCAAGATCACTACTAGTCGATATTGTCCTTTTTCGAACTTCTCCTCAAGGCTTTTAAAATGTGTTTTCACACTACTATAAAGAATGTTTCGTTATCCTCCTCAACCAACGTGGGATCTCACAGGTACTAGGTACTGTTCAATCCAATATAGTTTTAGAATCCATGAAGTAACGTTATATGACTATGAGAGTGTTCGAGCTACAAAAAAAGTGAGTGAGGGGTTCTTACACGAGTATCTTTCACGAGACGACCAAATGACCAAATTACTATTTTACCCTTTGTTATTTAATGGAAGGGAGAGTTAGAGTGAAGGTGGAGAAGGGCAAGAAAGGTCATTTGGAGGTGAGAGTTAAGGTATAAGGCAGGCAAGTGGAGGGTGTTCAAACGCGGCTATGAGAATACTTAGTTTACTTTTGTTTGAAGCTTCCTCTTCACATCATCCCTTTGTTTGTTGTTCCATGGTGTTTATGAGGTCCCCTTCTAGGCTAGGGCAGTGCCGGGAAACCACCAATGGACCACCAAATTAAAAATAATAATAATAATAATTATTATTATTATTATTATTATTTAATTTAATTTGACTACATTAATAAAAATATTTATCGTCTAACAAAATATTTTTAAAAAAAAATTAAATAAAAATATTACTGAATCTTATAATCTATCTACATAATAATAATAATAATAATAATAATAAAATAAAATAAAAAACTTTAAAATGTTTCTCTCAAAACTTTTTAATATTAGTTTTGAAAATTCAACAATATTTTTTTTTTTGAAAAAAAAGGTTTTGAAATTTTTAAAAAAGTTTTTTTCGTCCTATATATATTTTTTAAAATAAGTTAAAATAAAACAGAGTATTATCTATAAAAATATTTTTAAATATTTTTAAAAAGTTAAAGGATATTAATAAAACTTTTTAAAATTTAAGAATATTTTTAAAACCGATTCTAGGAATATTATTTAAATTTTTAAAAATTTATGGATATTTTTAAAATAAAATATAAAATTTATGAGTATTTTTATTAATTTAATTATTTTTTTTAATGATGAATATAAAAGTTTTTTTTTTAATTATATTAAATATAATTACTACTAAATTTTATGATTAATTTAAAGTTTTAATTATGGATTAATTTCTACTAAATTGAGACTTTTTTTTATTCTTTATTTATTTATTTTTATCTCTTTGATTTCGTAATCATGTTGAGAGGTGACATTTACTTTCGTAATATTAATATTGACCAATCGGTTTATTTTCTTTTTCTCCTTTTTAACCTTTTCGTGGATTACTATTCTCAGCTGACTTATCCATTATAAATAATAAAATATTGCATTTAATACAATATTATTTTTAAAAAAATAAATCCAACTTGTTAAAGTTATTTATTCTCTTGCACCAAATCATTTTACAAAAAACAAAAAATATCCAAAAACTTTTCAAAATATCATTTTTTATATTACCATCAAACTCAATATTTAAATATATATATTAATAATGTCCATCAACCAACTTACGTTTTGTATGTTCATGATATTATATAAAAATTAATAATAATAACTAAAATTTTTATTTTTAAAAATGTTTAGAAATTAAATAATTATATTAGTAAGAGAGAAAAATTAGTTTTTAATATTTTTATTTTAGGTTTAAGAATTAAAATAAATATTTTGTTACTATACTTTTATTTAATATTCATATTGAAAAAAATCTTGGAAACCGAGTAACTATGTTTGGTGTTACCGAGTAAATGTTATCAGAATTTCATATAAATAACGTATTTTTAGCAATTTTATTATATTATTTAATTTTAGATAATTAACCAATAATCAATTCATTTATTGAATTTTTTTTTTTTGTAAAAATAAATTAAATACATATTTAAATAAATTATTATTAATTTATTTATAATAAATTTTTAAACTAACATCAATTAATTAATTGAATTTATTTAAAATAAATAAATTAAGAAATGTTATAAAAAGTTTTATACAAATAAATAATATTTTTTAATTTTCATAGTTACTCGTAACAATTACTTTAGTTAATTTTAGATAATTAATTGTTTTTAACTAGTTTATTTTTATTAAGTCATACTATTAAAATAATTGTAACTAATAAATATTATAAATAATATGTTTAAAATTTTAAATTTTAAATTTTAAATTTATTTAGTCTTCAAGGTTAATAATTATTCTTAAACAAATTATATAAGAAAAAATAATAAACATAAATATTTAAAAACAATACGAGTAAATAAAAGAAAAATAATAACAATAATAATAAACAAATAAATAATTGGGTTTGGGGACTTCCGGAATGGGAAAAAGGAATAATCCTTGTCCTCGCTTCTGTTTAGCCAATGGCTCTTCATTCCCTGTTTAAATAGAGACTCTCCCTCGATGAAGGTTGATCTACTAGTTCTTCCTAACGGATTCACTTCATTGGGCTCGAGGATTCAGGCAAGGACAGGAATGGGAAAAAGGAATAATCTTTGTCCTCGCTTCATTTTAGCCAATGGCTCTTCATTTCCTGTCTAAATAGAGACTCTCTCCAGTTGAAAGTTGATCTACTAGTTCTTCCTAACTGATTCACTTCATTGGGCTCTGGGACTTCAGGCAAGGACGGGAACGGGAAAAAGGAATAATTCTTGTCCTCGCTTCAGTTTAGCCAATGGCTCTCCATTCCCTGTTTAAATGAAGACTCACCCCGTTGAAGGCTGATCTACTAGTTCTTCCTAACGGATTCACATCATTGGGCTCGAGAACTTCAGGCAAGGACAAGGGCGAAAACGGGAAAAAAGAATAATCCTTATCCTCACTCCTGTTTAGCCAATGGCTACCCATTCCCTGTCTAAATAAAGATTCTCCTCATTAAAGTCGATCTACTAGTTCTTCCCAACGGATTCACTTCACTTCATGGGGCCGACATCATAAATTTGTTGTTTCGACAAGTTGGAAATAAAAAAACGTGGTGTATGTAAGCAAATTGCTTATTAATGACAATGGGGACTCCATAGGATAAATCACATTTCATTTCATATAATCAATAAGGCTTTTATCATCATCTCCATGCATATCTCCGTATAGATTGATTCCCTTCGAAATTGTGCAGTTCAAACCAGAGTTTGGCTGCATTTAATACTCGAGGGTCCTGGCTGTAGCACAGGTAGCAGGCCATTAAACAATGACTGATTGTGGTTTGAAAGGCATTGTTTTTCAGTCCAGTTTCAAGATTTTTCTCCCAACTGTTCATCAGTCTTCAAGAAAAATGCAGTGTCGGCTGTTGGTAGAGGGAAAAAAAGTGTTGCTTTTTTTGTTGTGAGGACAAGATGTGATTGAGAAGTGACAGAGAAGATAACGAAATTGTGAGATCTCTCGGTTGGAAAAGGGAAGAGAGCATTTTTTTTATAAGGGTGTGAAAACCTCTTCCTAGCAGACGTGTTTTTAAAATCTTGAAGAGAAGCCCGAAAGGGAAAACTTAAAAAGGACAATATCTGCTAGCGGTGGGTATGAGCTGTTACAATTGGTATCAATTGTGAGATCTCAAATCGATTGGAGAGAGGAACGAGTGTTAGAGAGGATGTTGGACTCCAAAGAGGGTGGATTGTGAAATCTCACATCGTTGGAGGAGAACAAAATATTCTTTACAAGGGTTGTAGAAACTTCACCCTAACAAACGCATTTTAAAATCTTTGAGCAGAAGTCCGAAAGGAAAAACCTAAAGAAAATAATACCTACTAGCAATAGGCTTGAGCCGTTACACAAATAATACAAATAATACAGGCCTTGTTGCGTGTATTTCCATCACAAGCATACAGGACCTCATGATGGGCTCCTCTCCATCAACATTATATGGTTGGACAGTTTGAAAGCTTAAGATCAAAGTCATTTATTTGCATTTACTATCATAGACTTGGGTTAATGAAGATGATTGATCAATACAGCAACGTGATCAAATGCACTTGTGCAGATATTCTAAGGCTACATG
>NC_036646.1:3853294-3866196 GCF_002806865.2 Cucurbita pepo subsp. pepo
ACTAACCATAGAACTACATCGTTGCATCGAGTTAGTCAAACTGGAAGGCATATTTTCATACAAGATTTTGTTTTATCCATATCATGTTTGCAAGTCAAGGTTTGCCAACAAGCAATATTCAAATATAACTGCAGCATGTAAATACAAAATCCTGGAAAACGACAAACAAAAATGCTTCCCCATAATGTTTACAAGGCTGCCACAAAGTCTAGATTCGAAATTCATATCCACGCCAATGCTACGGAAAATCATTTCAGGACCAAAACTAAAAATCTAAAAACAAACCCTCATGCTAGGATCAAAAGTAAATAAACTGATAGATTATGCTAAATTTAATTATGTCATAAAGTCCAACACTCTCCCTCACTTGTGGGCTTAAAATTTTGTAGAAGACCAGGTAAGTAAAAATCAATATAAGTTGGAAAGGAAATGACATTACAAGGTTTCGAACTCAAGACATTCTACTCTGATATCATGTTAAATCATCGATCAACTTAAAAGTTTAAGCTGATGGGTTATAATAAATTTAATTATATCAATGCTCAAACAATATGTAATATATGCCTGATGGAACGTGTACGTATATTAAGACTACACTCACTTTAGAAAGAATGGTTTTCAGTTACCTAGCAAGGCAATTGAATCTCCAGCTCCTTCATTGATAACTATAACCTTTCTTTCATGCTTTCTAGCCCTTATATGAAAATCATAATCAACTGGCACAGAATTTGTAGTAGAACACGGTTGCTTCATGATAGAAGATTGAAAAACATCATCGAACCATAAGATACTACCACTACTTCCTGCCACCAACTCAGCTTGAGTCTTGAGCATTTTTTCCCTGTTGGCATAAATAGATCTGGGAACATAAGTGACGTTTCCATATATTGTTGACATTAAGTTGTATCCAGTTAAGAGTTCTGGTTGCTCCCCTCGTAGAAGTAAATGTGATCTCAGACCTCTTTCTGCACATAAAACAGCTGAAAGTAGAAAATCAGTACGCAGAAACAAATTTCTACCAGGCTCAATTTTGTTATATATTCTACACTTTTTAGATATGTTTTGGGTCAGTTTAAGTCTTTTGGAGTAAATTATAGCACATATATTATTTTGCAGGGAGAAAAATATATATATTTAAGAAAACATCCAAGCACCGTGGCACGAGTGAAGCTGAACCAAATGTACCTTAATGCATGAGAACACCATCTTTTTCTTGTCACTCCGCTAAAACTTGACATCATATACTTGTGGTTTTACACTTGTGCAAAGAATAGAGAAAGAAAGGGAGATAAGTTTTTCACACAGGAAAGAACCTACCAGTAGCAGCTGCATGTGCACTTTGACAACCCCCACATGTAACCTATAAAATGGTTCAAATTCAGTGTATTGTTCCTGATCCTACGGGCCAATAGGTGGCATGATTCAGAGTAGGCATAGTTATGAACAAAACTAAACAAAATAAAGAGTTTTGGTTCCATCAACTCCAAGAAATGTAGATGAACTTATGCGCCAAATGCATCCTCTAAACAAAAAGTTAAGGGTGATATCAATGCCAATCATCAGCAGCTATCTGCTTAATATAAAATGCTTAAAGAAGACATATTTTTATGACCCTGAGAGACAATAAACACGTATCTCTCACAGAGTCGCACTGTAGTACATAATCATGTCACAAACAAAAATAAAAAAGAAATGACAGAGAATTTTAAAGGATAATAGACATGAATCTTGTTATCTTTGTCATTCAATTCAGCCTAGAATGGAATTACTAACTAATAAAAATCCCTAAAACTAAGGAATCCACTGCTCATAAAATCTATGGTACTTACTTGATTAACGGTGAGGTCCCACGTCGATTGAGGAGGAGAACGTTTTAAAAACATTGAGGGGAAACCCGAAAGGAAACTCTCAAAGAGGACAATATCTGCTAGCAGAGGGCTTAGACTATTACAAGTAACTAACTAAACCAAAATTTGGATATAGTTAAAATAAGAATATAAATTATAACCTAATAGAATATCTATATATCACACTATTCTACTTTTAAGATATAGTGAACACGCACCTAGACTAATCTCGCAAGACAAACACTCGATCCTACCACATTTGGATGCCAAGAAACACCTAGAATACTAAATTCTAAGCAGATGGTCACCATGGATTGAATTTCTTTCCCTCAAAAGCTTTTACCATTCAGCACAAAAGATAGATAATAAATAAAATAAAAAACGACCAAAAATCATCGTCCATATGCATTATTTTCTACAACATTCCACCATTTCTCCTTCCAAGGAACCAATAAGAAAGATATTAACGTATGGAAACTTGTATAGAAGTAACATTCACAGCAGCCCATGAACAATCAATTCAATAGAAAAGCTTCCTGATATGCCCAAAGAGATATAATCTTACCACATCCGTCACTAAATTATCTTCAATAAGAGGTAGAAATCCATCTAGTTTTCTTGCCTTGTTGCCATTTATCAGCGGATGCAACAAATCATCCCTAACAACGTAGAATGACTGCTCTGAAGCATTTGCTCTCGACAGATCATTATACGTACAAATATTAGTATCTACTGCCAAGCACAAGTGATTGGCGGGTGAACCTTCAAGATTTGTATCTGCAGTTAATAGAATAACTTTGTTTATTTTGGATTCAGGATTAGCCAACGCCCATCTTCTGTCCAATAATCTCGCCACGAAATCTTCACCACCAAATTGGACAACCTACCTACCAGAATAATCCATCACTATTTGTACTCCAAAAACAAAAAATGCAAAACAGATTCGTACTGCTATGAGTTAAGACGAAGACAACTGATGAACAATATCAACAAATTTTGGTTTCGAGTGAGAATGAGCAAATCACCATTAGTTATAAGCTTTTCTGAACTCGCTATTGTTGTGAATATAGCTATCAACTCAGAATCTAAAATTATGCAAATCCTAAGAAATTGAATCAAGTAGAAAGTAAACCTGTGAGCTATGGGTAAGCTTGCGCGAGGAATATTCATTGTCCATAGCTGATGTAGCAGTTTTGCTGTGAAGAAGGCGACATTTCGTAGCCCTGAAAAAGAATCCAAACCCTCCCATTCTCGACTGAACCACCGTCCTCCGTGACCGGAAAACGCTGGAAACATCGCGGGGCCGATTGGGTAAGCTCGTGAAGCTACCAACGGAGCGCACACTCGCCATTTTGGGTATGGCTTGCCTCATATTTTCCCGCTATCAGCATTCTGCTGCACCTTCCTTCACATTGGTCTATAAAAATGGAAATTAAAAAAAAAAAATATATATATATATATATAAACTCCAAGACGGTTCACAATGTTAGGAAAGGGTATGGGATTTCAAATAGGTCAACGCCGAGTCAAATACATCGGATATACCAAGCCGAAGCAAGTCGAGGACGAGCCACAATTGAGGGGTGTCTGGTGTCACAAAATCGCTCTCTTGCATCAGCGAGGTAGCGGTTGTGCGGTACTTGTTATAACCTAATTAACAAGCCAGCCATGCAAAATTCAGACGACACAGACAATAGTAAGTAACAACAAACGACTTTGATAGCATATAACCCGAATAGAAGAATCGGTAATTCGTAACATCTTCCTATAGGGCATTTTAGTCCTGACGAGCGTATTCATGATTTTGTCTACCGGTCATACACCCTCATATTGACACGTATTGAATAAACATGATCGGAATATCCGTCATGCAACTACATGGAACATACCTTGGACAAAGATGACCATGACAACAAATATTTTTTAAAAAAATAAAAAATTAGCTGAATCCGGTATTGCTGAAGGAGGGCCCATTGGGCCGGCGGATGTCGGAGCCTTTTGAATTTGAGTGGGCCCATAAGTAAGAAAAAGAGATCGGACGGCTGTGGAAGCTCCATTCGGGGTGGGAATCCAACGGTGGAAAATGGAGAAATGACATATATACTTTCTGACAAAATTGTCTGCTCCAAAAAGCAAAAGCCCCAACCCCGAAACCCACAGAGGTCGCCTAAGTGATTGCGTTTTTGTTCGATTGCGAAGAAAAGCATCGGCGACAAACAATGATTATGAAGTTTGTCGGAGTTTCTTGATTCACTAATTTCGCTTATTGTTCTTAGAGATTGAAAACGAAAATGGCTGGTGCGTTAATTGATTACAAGTTATCAAGCTCTGTGTTGAGTCGCTCCGTTCGCTTGCGATCCAAGTCTGATACTGCTCCGTCAACGTCCTCGTCGTCTTCTTCTTCTTGTCTTGTTCTATCGCGCTTGTTCGAGCGCCGTTGATGACCATGTTCCTCTGTTTTCGACCTTATTCCGGATCTCAGTTGCAGGTCCACTTCCATTACCAGAATCTTCTTATTACCGTCGACAACAACGAGGTTTGCGATATTCTCCCTTTTCCCCATGGACCCAGCTGCCGCTCGCCCCGCTGTAGTAATCGACAGTGGCACCGGGTATTCTTTAACATTCTATCTACAATGTCTATGAGTTTGGTTGGGCGGGTTGTGGTGGTGGCTATTACTTGTTCGACGAAATGCCAATATGAACTTTGATTACTAATTTCATTAATGTTGGTGTTTGTAGTTGAGTAACGTCTGTTTGGTTGAACTATCTAATGCTGCTTTTTTTTTCAACTTTTTGTTTTTGTTATTGTTTCGTTTTCAGATATACTAAAATGGGGTTTGCCGGCAATGTAGAGCCGTGTTTTATTGTTCCTAGTGTAGTTGCAGTTAACGAATCATTCTTAAATCAATCGAAAAATTCGTCGAAAGCGAATTGGCTTGCGCAGCATAATGCTGGTGTAATGGCAGATCTTGATTTCTTTATTGGAGATGAAGCGCTGGCTAAGTCGAGATCTAGTAGTACTTATAATCTCAGTTATCCAATTCGAAAGGGTCAGGTTTACAATTGGGATGCCATGGAGCGGTTCTGGCAGCAGTGTATGTTTAATTATTTGCGGTGTGATCCGGAGGATCATTATTTTCTTTTGACGGAGAGCCCCCTTACGGCACCCGAGAGCCGAGAGTATACGGGTGAAATCATGTTCGAGACATTCAACGTGCCGGGTCTTTATATTGCTGTCAATTCCGTGCTTGCTCTTGCTGCCGGATATACTACATCTAAGGTTGGTGTGTAATTTGCAGACAATTCTAAATATTGTTCTTGATTTTAGATGATTAAAAGCACAAATTTTGCAACTATTAAGTGTTTTTTAAAATACCCACAAAGCAGTTGCTACTCTTTGGAGGCTTTGCTTGAGAGGTTTTTAGATTCCTTCAAACAGTTGATTATGATGGCAATTGTCCACTTCTTCATTCCTGTACAGCACCTTTTTGATTTAGTAAAGCTGCCTCCAAAATAAAAAGCTAGGATCCCTTTATCCTATTTTAGCGTGGACTTGTATTTCTTGCTTTTTCCCTCTGTGGGAAAGGCATTTCCCAAAAGATTTAGCCACTTCACAATTATTGAATAGTCATAACGTTTTGCCCAAAAAATAATAATAATTAAGCCACTTCACAATTATAGAAGGAAAGGGCAGAATCTATCATTATCTGTTTGAAGATCCACCGTTCTGTTTCTATGTCTGTTGTGAATCTTTAAAAGAAACCTAGTTGTAATCATCTTTTTCATTGCGAATATTATTTTATGTGTCTTAATTTGCATTAATCTTTTGCTCATGGATTTGACAAGTAGCCTATCTTAGTGTGAAATGACAGGGGTTGTAGTGGACATTGGAGATGGGGCTTCTCATATTGTGCCTGTTGCAGATGGCTATGTTATTGGGAGCAGCATTAGGTCAATTCCCATTGCTGGCAAAGACGTGACACTCTTTGTCCATCAGCTCATGAAGGTATGTTGTTTCTCTTTAGTTCTCTTCTTCGTCTTCTTTTGGTTTAAGAATTGTATTTTGATTGTCTTGAGGGTCCAGTATAGTGCTTGAGGTCAACTGTGAAACCCTGTCCTTATCGACTGCTACTACCTAACATATGTATCACTGGCACCAGCAGGTTATTACTGGAAAGTCTTAAGAATGTGGAAATGGAACTATTTAGAGGAATGCCTTTTTTGCTAAGTTTTCATTATTTGATCCTTCAATTTGTTACTGTTGACTGATTAACCTGTGCTATTTGTGTGTGAATCCTTCGTTCTTCCACATCCATGTTATTGGACATAATGAGGGAGTGTTTTTTTTTTTTTTTAATTTTTAAGATGAGGTGTTGATGATCTGATATCCATGGTTTTGCCTGGTTCTACTTTGTCGAGCTTACTTGATTTGTTAATTCTTGTGAAGAAATGATAACTAGCTTGTTGATACTTAGCCGAGCTTATTTGATTCTTTAATTCTTGTGATTAAATGCTAACTAGTGGCCCCGTCTTTAGATCGAGTGAAAAATGTGGTGGCATATGTAAAAAGTAACTTTCATGGTAAAAATGAGATAATAGGTATTTTTGTGAAGTTATGACAACCTCTTGTTGCTCGAGATCTGATAGCATGCACCAACTAGTTGTAACAAATGGAGATCTTGGTTTTGGAGCTATACTAGGTCCCTTCAACACTAGATCCTTATNACGTTTTGCCCAAAAAATAATAATAATTAAGCCACTTCACAATTATAGAAGGAAAGGGCAGAATCTATCATTATCTGTTTGAAGATCCACCGTTCTGTTTCTATGTCTGTTGTGAATCTTTAAAAGAAACCTAGTTGTAATCATCTTTTTCATTGCGAATATTATTTTATGTGTCTTAATTTGCATTAATCTTTTGCTCATGGATTTGACAAGTAGCCTATCTTAGTGTGAAATGACAGGGGTTGTAGTGGACATTGGAGATGGGGCTTCTCATATTGTGCCTGTTGCAGATGGCTATGTTATTGGGAGCAGCATTAGGTCAATTCCCATTGCTGGCAAAGACGTGACACTCTTTGTCCATCAGCTCATGAAGGTATGTTGTTTCTCTTTAGTTCTCTTCTTCGTCTTCTTTTGGTTTAAGAATTGTATTTTGATTGTCTTGAGGGTCCAGTATAGTGCTTGAGGTCAACTGTGAAACCCTGTCCTTATCGACTGCTACTACCTAACATATGTATCACTGGCACCAGCAGGTTATTACTGGAAAGTCTTAAGAATGTGGAAATGGAACTATTTAGAGGAATGCCTTTTTTGCTAAGTTTTCATTATTTGATCCTTCAATTTGTTACTGTTGACTGATTAACCTGTGCTATTTGTGTGTGAATCCTTCGTTCTTCCACATCCATGTTATTGGACATAATGAGGGAGTGTTTTTTTTTTTTTTTAATTTTTAAGATGAGGTGTTGATGATCTGATATCCATGGTTTTGCCTGGTTCTACTTTGTCGAGCTTACTTGATTTGTTAATTCTTGTGAAGAAATGATAACTAGCTTGTTGATACTTAGCCGAGCTTATTTGATTCTTTAATTCTTGTGATTAAATGCTAACTAGTGGCCCCGTCTTTAGATCGAGTGAAAAATGTGGTGGCATATGTAAAAAGTAACTTTCATGGTAAAAATGAGATAATAGGTATTTTTGTGAAGTTATGACAACCTCTTGTTGCTCGAGATCTGATAGCATGCACCAACTAGTTGTAACAAATGGAGATCTTGGTTTTGGAGCTATACTAGGTCCCTTCAACACTAGATCCTTATTAATGTGTTGAACCATGTGCTTGCATTCTTTGAAGCTATGTTAGGGCTTAGAATCAATAGTGGTAAATGTCAACTCCTAGGTTTGAACTGTGAGGCCGAAAGGTTGGGAAGATGGGTTTCTTTCGTTGGGTGTGAGATCAGTGTCTTCCTTACTTCTTACTTGGGTCTTCCTCTTTGTAGTAATCCTAGAAGCCTTTACTTTTGTAGTCTGGTTATGGACAAGATGAGGAAAAGACTGGCCTCTTGAAACAAAGTTTTTTTTCTCTAAAGGTGGTAGCACGACTTCTCATTAGCTCAGTGCTTTGCAGTATCCTAATTTACTTCTTTTCCCATTTTTGTGCACTTTGCGAGGTATGTAAGGTTATTAAGAAGTTGATGTGAAATTTCCTTCGGGAAGGGGTTGAAGTGGGGGAGGAGTGCACCTAGCGAATTGAGAGATGATGGGAAGGCTGGTCAGTCTTGGTGGGCTAGAACTTGAAAATCTTGGAGTTTGTAATAGAGCTCTGTTAGAAAAATGGCTTTGGTGGTTCCTTCTCGAGTCTAATGCCCTTTGGCCTTTGGTGTGGGATAAAGGTTCTTACAGGAATCCACGGAAAGGAAAAGCCTTAGAGCTCCCTTATTTTTCTGAGTTAGTACATTGTGTGGTTAGCAATGGAAAGGAACTTTATATTGGGAAGATAATGAAGATAATTGGATAGGGGATCGCCCCCTCTGCTTCATGTTTCCTTGTTTAGATCATTTATCTTTTACAAGAAGTCGTCATGTGGCTGATGTCTTGTCTTTTTCTACTATCTCTCCCTCGTTTTCTTTTGGGTTCCCTTGTGCGTTGTCCAATAGATAGATGATGAGTGTTCTGAGAGGAGGGATATTGGTTACTAGAATTCTAGCTTGTCTGAGGAATTTTCTTGTAGTTTGCTCTTTCGTTGGTTATTGCATCCCTCTCCGCCTTGTGAATCTAATATTTCTCATTTGTGAAAAGTAAAAATTCCAAAGAATTCACCTGGCAGGTATCGAGGGACGAGTGAAACTTTTGATAGCCTAGTGAGAAAGATGCCTTTTTTGGAAGGCGGGATCATTTTCTTGTGGAGCTGTGATTTTGTATGGTCAGTCTGGAACTTGTTCTTTGGATGGTTTGGTTTTTAGGGTGCCAGACAAAGATGCGGTAGGGAAATGATCATTGGTTCCTCCTTCATTTGCCTTTTCGTAAGAAGGGGAGGTTTTGGTGGCAAGTTGAGGCATGCCCTTTATCGTGGGGCCTTCCGAGCGATAGTAACAATAGAACGTTGAGAGGGACCCTTCAGAGGTGTGGTCCCTAGTGAGGTTTAATGTCTTTAGGTTTTGTCTTACTTAATTGGAGTCCCTTCCTTTTTAATGGAAATCTCTTTTGTGGGCTCATTTTTTTTGGAAATGTGCATATTGTTGTTGAAGTTCAATCTGTGTACTTTCATATTTAGGTTCCTTTGGAGATGTTGATATCAAAAGCTTACCGAAATTGAGGATATAAGTAGAGAACGTCGGGTTTTATTATTTTATTATTTTTCATTAATTTTAGTTTATGGAATGAGCCGTTGCTTATTGTTGGGCTCACAAACTCTTGCAAATTTACCGTTCTGTTTAGGAAAGAGGCGAGAATGTACCACCGGAGGACTCTTTTGAAGTGGCTAGAAAAGTCAAGGAAATGTATTGCTATACCTGTTCCGACATTGTCAAGGTTGGAACTTTACTGTACTTAATTTATAAATCTTGGTAGAAACCAAAAATAGCACCTCTTTAAGACTCCTTTCAATCATAACTTGGTTTAAAGTAAACAACTCACTTCTCAACCTACTCTGTTATAGTTTTGTTAGCTTCTCGATATATCTCTGTGTCGATGATTTGATCAGGTTTGTGCGTCATTGATTTCAGGAGTTCAATAAGCACGATAGAGAGCCAGGCAAATACCTAAAGAATTGGAAGGGTATTAAACCTAAGACCGGCGCACCGTACTCTTGTGATATTGGCTATGAACGATTTCTTGGTCCTGAGGTTTGCTTTTAGCTTATATCATCACGATGAATTTCATAGTAGATATCGTGATTGCATGTCTGGGTTAGGCTACGATGATTAGAAAGTTATTGTTATCATGGTGATCTTTTTTGATCTTCAGGTGTTCTTCAATCCTGAAATATATAGCAGCGAGTTTACCACCCCTTTGCCTACAGTAATAGACAGGTGTATACAGTCTGCACCAATTGATACCAGAAGAGCATTGTACAAGGTAAAGTAGCCTGAATTGATCTGATGTAGTAGTCGTCTTTATTGGGAGACGTTTGTTACGTTGTGTGTGCATTTACTAAGGGGAGCATTTACACTCAGAAATAACCAAGTAAATTAAGGCATAAAATAATGATCAAAAGAGTGTTCCTTCCCTTGAAAAATCCTTTGATTTCTTTTTGTCCGTTCATGTAATCCATTAGAATGCTCTAGCAAGAAGCGTCGACCCTTCTTGCATGGCCACAGGGTGTCCTGCGAGTGAGTAAAAGAGGTGATTTGGATCATTTAGTAGGGCTGTATACCAATTAAAATAAGGGAGGATCCTTCCCCATGACCGCTGAGCAAAATGTCGTATGAAAAATATATGGCTCGTGTTTCTTTGTTTTTGCAAATGGAGTACCCGTGTCGCGAAATACTCATGAAATGCATCCTACGTTGTAGCTTGTTGTGGGTATCTGGCTTTGTGGCTAACCTCCTAATGAATGAATTTTGCTTTCTTTGGGTAATGGTCTGTCCATACACTGTCAAAAAAAGATGGGGGGCTCCTCGGTCCTGTGAGTGGCAAGATCATGGAGCTAGGAGCTCCTGGAGAACATTCTATTTGGTTCCAATTCCCATACACTTCTGTTCACTCTTGAACTGCTTAGACATATTCCATGACTGTTTGAACTGCTTAGAGTGGCTCCTTTCTAGAGTGAGTCTATTTGAACTGCTTAGACATATTCCATGACTGTTTTACATTGAGTCGATTCGTATTCTTTACAAAAGTCTTCTTCTGTTATTAAATAGATTTTATGTTTATCTTAGAATATAGTTCTATCTGGAGGCTCAACTATGTTCAAGGACTTCCATAGGAGATTACAAAGAGACTTGAAGAAAATCGTGGATGCCCGGATCCTTGCGTCCGAAGCTAGACTAGGAGGGGAAATAAAAGTGAGAATTGTCATGTTTTTCTTTTTAAAAACTCTGGTTATAGTATTACAGGACATTAATTGGTAATTTTTGTCCCATTTTCAGTCGCATCCAGTGGAAGTCAATGTTATTAGCCATCCCATCCAGAGATTTGCCGTCTGGTTTGGAGGTTCTGTTCTTGCATCAACTCCTGAGTTTTTTGCGGTATGTATGCTATATCCTTTATATGAAAGTATGATATGCCAATTACAATGTTTTTTGGAAGGGCTATCGATATTGATCCCTGTTAGGTGCTTTTCTTGTCTGGTGGGTTGGGGAAGGGCGCTTTCGGTTTATAAAATAGGGTTTAATGAATCTGCGAAGATTGCACATCTTTTAATGAGTCTGTTCGTTCAAGCAGTTTATCGGAAACGGTTGTTCTTTGACACGAGAGCTTCCCAAGTGTTCGTAGAGCGACTCTTGGGGAACTTATCAATAATCTTTTAATATGCTTAGAGAGTATTTGTAATGCCCCTACGTCCACCGCTAGCAGATATTGTCCTTTCTTGGACTTTCCCTTTCGAGCTTCCCTTCAAGGTTTTTAAAATACGTCTGCTAGGGAGAGGTTTCCACACCCTTATAAACAATGTTTCATTCTCTTCTCCAACTGATGTGGTATCTCACAATCCACCCCCTTCAGGGCCCAATGTACTTGTTGGTACTTGTTCCTTTCTCCAATCGACGTGGGAACCTTCAATCCACCCCCTTTTGGTATCCAGCGTCCTTACTGGTACACTGCCTCGTGTCCACCCCCTCCGGAGTTCAGCCTCCTCGCTGGCACATCGTCCGGTGTCTAGCTCTGATACAATTTGTAACGGCCCAAGTCTACCATTAGCAGATATTGTCCTATTTGGACTTTCCCTTTCGGGCTTCCCCTCAAAGTTTTTAAAACGCGTCTGCTAGGGGAGAGGTTTCCACACCCTTATAAAGAATGCTCTATTCCCCTCTCCAACCGATATGAGATCTCACAGTATTGATAACTTAGATACAATAGATACTTGCATATGGTCTCATCTCGTATGCAACATTGGAAATCGATCCGTTCACGAGTTTCTCTAATCGAAGAACTAATTTTGTTCAATTTCAATACAGGCTTGTCATACAAAAGCAGAATATGATGAGTACGGAGCAAGCATATGCCGAACTAATCCTGTTTTCAAAGGAATGTACTGATGCAAAGATTCTTGAGCTTTGGCAATTGGGTAGAGTACAGTCCCTGACTTATTGGATCAAATGCTCCCATGTTTCCCCCTTGAAGAGCATGCACCTCCGTTCGGTTCGGTTCGGTTTGGTTAGGTTACGTGCTTCACCGCTGGTTCGTAGGTGTAAAATATGATCTCGTTTTCTGTATAATTTGTACGAAATGTGATTCATTACTTCAATTCTTTCATTGATGGCCAGAGGTTTTCTAGTCCAAATTTAGCTTTTCTCATGTAGTAGATGGGCGTTGGGCGTCAAGGAATGCTATAAAATCATCAGCATTTCAGTGAATTTTAGATGAGCTGAGCTGAGCTGAAGTTTCTAAAAGAAGTTTATGTTCTCTTTGTTGTCTCTTGATCGATTATTTGATTATATATATATATATATATATATATATATATATATATATATATATATATATATGTCTATATATATTGTATATTAATTATTGGATAAAAATTTAAATTGGTATAGAAATTTAACATCTGACCTATAGAAATGTCTACGGGGACGGGGAAGCTTATTCGTTACCGTCTTCTTCATCACCTGTTTTATTTTCCATCACTGCAAGATTTTTCATTTATTTTTGTGGAGTCGGGATTTTGAAGAATGGTATGCATTTATATTCTCGATTTTCCGATCATTTTTTATATTCCATTATTGCAAAATTATTCATTTATTTTTGGCAATAGGGTTCAAAATTATTCAATAATTTATTTTGTTGATTGAAATAATCACTATAAATTGACAAAATATATATATATATATACATAATATAATATATATATATATATATATATATACATAATATAATATATATATATATATATATA
>NC_036646.1:3866810-3951530 GCF_002806865.2 Cucurbita pepo subsp. pepo
GGACCCCGTCGATGGGGATCGAGATGGCAAGATGAGATGCGACGTTGTATTGAGAGACCTTGGCCCGAGTAGAGGCAAGGTCGAGCCGAACGAGTTGGCCTAGCATAGAGGCAAGTCGGATGTGTCGCAGATGATTGGACATACACGCACAGGCGGCGTGTGTGGTTGGACAAGCTTGGATTCCGCACAAGCGATGTTCGATTGGCGAAGACAAACCTCGCCTAAGGTCCGACGAAGCTACAAAGCCGGGGCGAAAAATATATATGGGGCTTAATTCCCCTTAAGGCTGGTCATGTGCGTATATAGATCACGACGCCGCACGGTCAAGAATCGATTTCGTATTGATATTGTTTTCTTTGTCTCGTTCTACGAAATCGATTTGCTGTTTCGTTCGTTCTTAAGATCTTAATCCACTGTTTCGTTCATTTCAATGGTCGATTATAATCTTCGAATAACGTAAAAGAAGACGAAACCAAATCCACCCTAAACTCCATCTGAAGCTTCCATAGAATGTTAACAAGACTATAAACACCATAAACTTCTTTTTTTCTATTTACAAATTAATAATTTCATACGCCAAATGGAGCTGTGTTTGCTGAGAGTAAGTTACTGAGTTCGTTCTTTGTTCTTGTTTGGTTAATTTAGATCAATGTCAACTCGCTCTGGATTTCCCCTTTCGGTTTGATTCGCCATAAGTTCGACTCCGAGCTGCCCTTTGTCACCAGCACCAAATGCATACAACTTTCCCGACTCGGTCAGTGCGAAGGTGTGTGCATTCCAGTAAATTGAGTTAGTGAGGCTAATCTGAACTACCCTCTCGTTAATTTGCTTCAAAGACGTTACCAGTTCCGGGCTTAAAATGTGAGGGTGCCGATTCCCCTGCTGCACAACATCCATAACAAAATCTATTACTCGTTAGAATTCAACAGATCATATGGTATCAGAGTCACGTCCTTTACTTAGCTATGTTAATAGAATCCTCAAATGCCGAACAAAGAAGTTGTGAGCCTCAAAGGTGTAGTTAAAGGTGACTCAAGTGTCGAAAAAGGGTATACTTTGTTCGAGGGCTCCATAGGCCTCAAGAAAGACACTGTAGTGTACTTTGTTCGAGGGGAGGATTGTTGGGAGGGAGTCCCAATTGGTACGAGGCCTTTTGGGGAAGCTTAAAGCAAGGCCACGAGAACTTATGCTCAAAGTGGACAATATCATATCATTGTGGAGAGTCGTAATTTCTAACAAAGCACGGTGTAGAAAGCATTCGAGATGGAACCCGATGCAACATGATAACATATCCATCCTAAAGAACTGAATCAGTTTATGATGATAGTTGTTATTTAGTATAAGTAAAGAAGACAGTAAGAGCAAGGAGAAAGGGAGACCTCTCCATGGGCGGCGGCGGCGGCGGCGACGCCATTGTTATGCCCCAGACTAGCGGATTCTCCGCAACCGAAAGAATACACGTCGCCATCGTCCGATACTACAAAGGTTGTGTAATCTCCTGTAGCAACATGAACTGCTTTGACATTGCTTAATGCTTCCACAACTTTGGGAGAAGATTCACACTCCTCATTTCCATGACCCAGGCACCCGTAACGACCCCAACCCCACGTACAAACTCGACCGTCCTGACCTACAATGGCTGCGTGCCAAGCACCAGCAGCGACCACGACTGGCTGAAGATTCAGAAGCTGAAATTGTTCGATGAGTCGTGCGTGTTTCTCGTCTGTTCTTGAACCGTGACCGAGCTTCCCACCTAGTCCACACCCTACAGAGTACACTGACCTGATGTTTTTGACAACATAGGATTGTGAATGAACTGTGCTAAGTGGAAAAGACATGAAACCTTAAAAACAGGAATGCTGCTTGAGGATATAATGAACTGAAGCTTACATGCCATTAGGATGACAAGCTAGAGCAAGAAGATAGCAATATCCAGCAGCAATTTGAACAACGGGAGCGTTCTCTAAGGCTCCCGTCAATGCCCGTGGTTCCAAGTCGTTCGGTTCGGTTTGATGACCGAGCCTACTCTCACTTCCCCAAGAAAATGTATACACTCTACCTTCTCTTGATAGTACAGCAGTGAAGAAATTGCCAATTGCAGCTTGCACCACAAATATATCCTTAAGCGATTCGACCAACTTCGGTGTCGTAACGACTTGACCTCCTTGACCTCCTTGACCTCCATACTCAGCTTCACCAAATGAGTCCTTGCCAAATGCATAAACACGCCCGGCGTCGCTTATTAACATTGTCCTCCCGGACCCTGCTGCTGCCTGAATTATTCGAATTCCTTGCAGGGATCTGCAACAACACGCCAACACGACAACACGGAGTCCATTAATGTTTATACTATGTATGTCTCTTTGTATCAGGTGAAAGATTTGTTGGGAATTTCGCAACCTGATTAGGCGAGGAGGTCGGGATTCTTCTTCGGTCGTACCATGTCCAAGCTGTCCTGAGCTGTTGGAACCAAACGAGTAAACAGCTCCTTTCGACGTAACCACGATGCTATGACCGGGTCCAGCTATCGCCAGGAATTTCTCCCTTCTGCAACAAGCTTCTCCAGCCAGTAAAAACCTCAATGCCAGTTTCCATGAACCACCACATCTTTGCTTCAAACCTTGCTGCTGCTCTGTTGTCATAGGTTTAAATATAGCTCTCTTTCGACACATATCCAACGCAGCAAGTTCCGAAATCGATAATTCATAATCAGGAGCGAAATTCGCAGGCTGTCTAAAGAACGAACACGTCGCCTGCAACACACACACACAACCAAAATCAATCCTAAAGTAGTCACAACAATGCTGGTAAACCCGAACAACCGAAAAACGTAAGAACCTGCCTCTAACTTCGCAAGGTCTTTCGGATCCAAGTTACATGCTGTCAAGACATGAAGAACAATAGAAGGATTAGCAGCTAAGGGGAATTCACCCGGACAGGACTCCCCAAAGCAATGGCGTTTCGATAAAGGAAATGTCGACGCTGCTGGATTGGTAACGATACTCGAAACCGATTGATCGGGAATGCTACAGAATTGTATAGGCGCCGTTTCGCTTGTCGTGGCATCCATGGGCACTGCCAAAGGCTCTGCAGTGCCCAAACTTGATAGAAATGGCTGAGATTTCAAGAACACATAGAACAAAGACATCACTAAACATTAGCCGATTCATTGTAAATCAAGAACATGGGAGAAGAATCATTCATTATCTACCTAGATTAATCCGATTGTTCAACAAACTTCCACTCTTAAGTCTACATAAGAACAAACAAAGCAAGCCTGTATAAATTCCTCATAACACAAACAAATGGAGAATCAAAGGCATTCAATGGATTAGTTTGAAAAAAACTCGTTGAATTTAGAGCCAAAGTACCCAACCCAGATCAAAATCACCACTCGATCACTACAATTTGAGCTCGAACAAAGCTAAAAAAACAAACCCAAGTGAAAGAGTAGCAGAATGAACAGCAAGAAACACTAAGAACATGATGAAAATGGATCAAAAGAGGCCAAAATGACCAGAAATGATAGCAATTAGCTTGAATCCTTAACGACCCATAACAGGGTTTACAATTATAACCAAACCCACAACGATCAAACACGATTTTCTCCAAAAAAACAAAAATTTACACAGACCCAGATCAAAAAACTTGCAGAAACTGAAATTTTTTACCCAAAATCCCCAAATTTCTCGATGATCATCATAGATCGATTAGACATTTATTGAGAAAACGAAATTACATAGGAATGGAAACGAAAATCCATGAAAACCCAACTTCATCCACCAAGAATTGCACAGTTTTTTTTGTTTAATTGGATCAGATGCTACTCGAAATGGAAGATGATGATGATGATGATGATGAAGAAGAAGAAGAGGGCGAGGATGATTTAGGAATTGTTCATCTCAAAGGGATTTTTTTAATGATGGTTCTTCCAAATCTATGAGTTTTGGAAGGAGGAGAGATGAGGTGTCTTTTTGATGGTGAATCTGTAAGAGAAAGAACTGAAATTCTCTGTGATTTTCCATTATTTATAGGGATCAGTTTTTTTTACACGTTACCCTTTTGCTTTTGACTGTGTCATAAATTCTTTGTTTTTACTTTTTTACCATAAAAAAAATTGGATTTTTAATTCAAATTCACCGCTTCTTCTCCCTCCCATTTCATTTTTACCCTCTAAAGTTACAGTGAGCTAGTTATTAGGCATAGTTGAGGTAAATTTGATTGGATCCCACATTTTCTTATAAAAAAATTGAGGTAAAAATACTCCATTTTCAAAAGTAACCAGGGTGGAAACTTCTCCCTAGTAGACACGTTTTAATACCATGAGGCTGATGATAGTACGTAATGGGTCAAAACAGACAATATATTGCTAGCAGTGGGTTTTGGCTATTACTAATGGTATCAGAGCGATACCGGACGGTGTACATTAGGTCCCAAAAGGGGTGAGTTGTAAGATCTCACATGAATTGTAGAGGAGAAAGAAATATTATTTATAAGAGTGTGGAAACCTCTCCCTAGTACACACGTTGTCATACCGTGAGGTTGATGGGGATACGTAATGGACCAAAACGGATAATATATTGCTAGCATTGGGCTTTGGCTGTTACTAATGGTATTAGAGCGATACCGAACGGTGCGAGTAAGGACATTAGGCCGCAAAAGGGGTGGATGATGAAATCTAACATCAATGATAGAGGAGAAAGAAATATTATTTATAAGGGTTTAGAAACATTTTAAAATTAGGAGACTCACATAGAGCCTTTCTCGAGTCCCACACGATTCTAATTCCTTTGAAGATTGGAACTTTAAACAACAGATCCAATGGGTTGTCTTAAAAACATGTCATGATTACAGCCATGCAACCACCTGAGCTGAGCTAAGTTGAGGTAAGCATCATCTCTGTCACGTCACTGTTGCTCGAATTATGAGTGTTCTTAAATGCTTAATAGACTCTAAAGCTCTCGTTGGGTTCGTATAAGAGAACGAAACATTATTTAAAAGTGTTTAGAAATCTTGCGTGGAAGCTCAAAAATGACAATATCTACTAGCGGTGGGTTTAGACAGTTACAAATAGTATCAGAGTCAGACACCAAGTGATGTGCTAGCGAAGAGATTGAGCCTCGAAGGGGGGTGGACACGAGACGGTGTGTCAACAACAATGACGCTCTTTACAAGGGTGTGGAAACATCTCCCTAACAGACACATTTTAAACTGTGAAGCTAACAACGATACGTAATGGGCCAAAACGGACAATATCTGCTCGCGGTAAGTTAAGGTTATTATCAATGGAATCAGAGCGAGACACAGGAGATGTGAGTAGAGAAAGAAAGAGGGGACGTTTAAGTACGAGTTGCGCAATAAATGAGATAAACCTTCCTCAAATAACTCTAAAACCTCAAAAATAGCCATGTTCGTGGAATCTTGATCCAAATTGATATGATCCATATATCTTAACCTAATTGAGAAAAATCTTAAAAGGATCATACAAATGACGGGAATGAACTCTTCGTTCTTATAATAGAAGCATTACGAACCGTTTTGATTTTATTAACAATTAAATAAAACAATAAATACGAGAGTAAAAACTCTACCTTTGTAGAATCCATAGCTTGCAAGACTACTCGAAGTATTCCAACAAAACAGAAGTTCTTTCACTTTCACACGATCTTCCTTACCATGACTCAAACAAGCTTGTAGAAGCCTCTTGAAAGAAAATCTCAAAAAGATTAAAGAACGAGAGATTCAAAAGGAAGCGTGAGAGATTAGTGGTCTCCGGCCGTTCTAAACTCTTGTAATCTTTCTCAAATAATATATTTGAATATCTAATATATTAGAATATAATATCTTATTCAAACCAGATTTAAATTTTATTCAAATTTTAAATATATTTTTATTTAATCACTCAGTATCTAATATACAATATAAAATATATCCTTCCAATTAAATATATTTTTATCTATTTATTTAATATATATAATATATTAAATATTAATTGATCAATTAAATTAAACATTTAAGTATTACTATGAGCTAGGAGGGATTATGGAACTACGATGCAAAATTAGTTAATTAAACATTTTAAATAATTAATTTTCATTCATTAACTATATGTACTGTACACTTAAAGTGCAAGCAAGTCAATCGAGTTGTTCATAATTACAGTTGGGTTAAAAGTTCATTTTAATCTGTAATTACATCTTTCACATTAAGTATCATCGATTCTCTAATAAACAATTTATTTATGATTCAATCATAAAAAGTCCCTCTGTACCCGTGAGAGGGTGGGACCCATTGTTCAAGTCCCTCTGTACCCGTGATATTATGTCCACAACTCCCTATCTAGTTAACCTCCCAAAATGGTAGGCATATTGAATCGACTGACAGAGTCATTTTTACTCATAAAAAATAAATAACAAGCCTGATAAGTAGGAGTTCGAAACTCACTCAGTATTAAGATCAAGTTGCATATGATCCCCACATGAAATATTAATTTCTTTAATTAAAGGATTTATAAAAAAAGAAATTAAATATTTCTTGGTCTAGTCTTATACAAATTCATTATATAGATACCCCACTTACATGAACAATTTGAATCAAATCATTTGTAACCGTATCAACAATGTTATCAGAACAAGACACTCAACATTATCCATATATTATAGACCATTTAAGTCATTATTTGAACATAATCGAATTGTAAGTCAACCATATCGTTCAAAATTACATTAATAACCTTGAATTTTCATACAATATATAATATTAAATTATAAATAAAATATTAAAAATTAAATAATTAATCACTGACTTTAGACATAGATCCTAACAATATCTTTAACCTATAGAGAAAGGAACCTCTTCCCGTTGAATCTTTGTTACATAAAATTCTATATTTCAACCTAAGCATCAAAGTTGGTATTACAACCACCCCACTTGGTGTAGAATTCTATTAAAGATCGCATCCCGCGCATATTATATATTATAGTTTGCAACTGATTTAGTTTCCGCTTCTGGGAGATCAAACGAAGCTCGATTAATTTGTGTTAGACAAGAAATAAAGAGCATAACCAATATAGGGAACAAGGGAATACCAGACCATATCTACTTTTGTGCCGTGGCAATCTCACTCAAATTCCGAGAACAGTGGTGGCCATGGCGGTCCTCAACGCCAAATGCTTCACCCCCAACAAAACTTCGATTATCCCCTCAAAACCCACACGACCCATTTCCCTTCCAACCCTTCACACCAAAACTTCCCTCCCCGGAATCGCCGTCGCCGGAGTAATCTTCTCCACACTGAGCTCCACCAACGCTCCCTTCGCCGCCCAGCAAATCGCCAATCTGGAGGAGGGCGATAACCGGGGGCTGGCCCTATTGCTGCCACTCATCCCGACGGTGGCTTGGGTTCTGTTCAACATTCTTCAACAAACGTTGAATCAACTGAACCGGATGCAGACAGAGAAAGCGGTGGTTAGAAGGAACAAGGATAATTTTCTCTTTGTTGGCTAAATGGGACGGATTTGGGATTTATAATCTCCATTTTCTACCAGAGAAAAGTTTCTCCACTCTTATAAGTTAAGTTTCTTTCCCCTCTTCGACCGAGGCAAGATCTTACAATCCACCCCCTTCTTGGGGGTCACCACCTGGTATCTCTGGTAGCATTTGTAAAGCCCAAATTCACTGTCGGTAAATATTGTCCACTTTGACTCATTATGTATCGTCATCAATCTCACAGTTTTTAAATGCGTTTGCTAATGAGAGATTTTCACATCCTTATAAGAAATGTCTCATTTCCCTTTCCAACTGATACCCGATATCACAAAAAGTATGTTACTATCACTACATCGTTCGAGATATGCATTGGATGTCAACAATATTTTAGTTAAATATTGAGAATTATCAAATATTAGTAGTGGAATAATCATAATTAATATCCTACAAACCAACCGTACCCCATTCATTATTTTATTTTTATAAGGTATGAAATCAAAACATGTGAAGACATTATTTGTCAAAAAATTCCCATGCAAAATGTCAACAAAAAAACGACCAAATTTAAGCTCCTTTGAAGAACAGAGCAAGAACAGAGCAAGAACAGAGGCAAGAACAGAGATAAGAACAGAGCAAGAACAGAGACAAGCTCTGTTTTAGAGAGAGAGAAAAAGACAGAGAGAAATGAAAGGAACTCAAACAAAACCTCTTGTGATATCCAAATACTTCGTCTTATCTCTGTTTTTCTCTCTCCCTTTCCTTCTTCTCTTATCTCTCCGCCCTCACTACCACCGTCTCTCCACGGCGGCGACGGACAATCCCCAGCCGGAATCGGGCGATTTAAAGATCCGACCTGGGTACACCTCCTACGACCGGTACATAAAGAAGCAGCTAAACAAAACCCTCGACCCGAAGCTCCGAAAGATCTGGACGACCCGAGATTGGGACCGGAAAATCCAGGTTTTTTCCAGATTCTTCGAGGGGTTGAAAGGGGAAGGGCTAATCTCGCCGGAATCGAAAGCTCTGTGCATCGGAGCTCGGGTCGGGCAGGAAGTGGAGGCATTGAGGCGGGTCGGAGTTTTGGATTCGATCGGAATGGATCTGGTTCCGTATCCGCCGTTGGTGATTCACGGCGATTTTCATAATCAGCCGTTTGGGAATGACACTTTCGATTTTGAATTCTCGAATGTGTTCGATCATGCTCTGTTTCCGGAGCGGTTCGCGGCGGAGATCGAACGGACGTTGAAGTCCGGCGGGGTCTGTGTTTTACACGTGGCGTTATCGCGACAGACGGATAAGTACTCCGCTAATGATCTGTATAGTGTGACGGCGTTGGAGGCTCTGTTTCGGAGATCGGCGGTGGTACGCGTCGGGAAGATCGACGGCTTTGGATTGGACACGGAGGTTGTCTTCCGGAAAACGACGAACAGGATCCGACGGTCCTGATTCGGTAATTTTTTTGTGTTTGTTTTAATTAAATTGAATTAAGAATTTTAAAAAGGAAATAAAATTGTAGAAAGGAAAAAGGAATACAGCTTGGATTGAATGAATCCAATGGGAATTATTGAATTATATTTTGGTTTAATTATTGCTGATTGGACCTCAAATTTCTGACGTGGCGTGGTTCGGACACGGTTTTGAATATCTGACGTGGCGTGGATCATTGGGTCCTTACATGCCCACATGGATTCGTACCAACTTGACTGATTTAGGTTGGATCAAGTCGATAGCCCGAGCTAGGTTTATATGTTGTTCAATTTTAGTTGCCTTCTGTCCTATTGGGTTTGGCAGCGGACTTTGCAATTGTACAGTACTCACCTCAACAAGTGAGTCAAGTCAAATTGTATTGACATCGTCTATGATTAAACAACGTATGCTGAAGCCTCTAACCCTGTTTGAGAAGAAGATTTTAGAGAATCGAGGTAGAGAGATGTTTAAAAACGAGTTTGAAAGTAAGAATGAGAGAAGATTTAAAAGCATCGTTATATAACTATAAGCAAAAGACAACACAACAGCTTAAACAAAGTAACTTTTCCAAGTTGAACAAACCATATCCTATCACCTTATTGAACAATTCATCACATCATGGATGAGTAAGATAGTTTAATATTTCACCATATCATATGCTTTTATCTCCAAGTCTAAGCCCGCCCTTCATTCTTGTTTGCAACCTTCAATCCCTTTCATGGCGTCCGATTCCTTCCTCCTCCGCTGCAACCCGATGGACAGTCGCCAGGCGTCGAGAACTGCCTCCGGGAGCAGACAAGCAAAGCACCATTGAAGAGAGTGAGACCAGTAAGGGGTGCACCGTGGCTCATATCCAATTCTGCGAATTGCAGCTCTTACATAGTCATCGGACGATGGGATGAACAGCGATGCTCTGCTCACTGATGCCACTCTTGATGCCATTTCAGTTGCTACATACAATGGCACCTGGTTTTTTGAATTCACACAAAAATTTCAGCTCTAAACATAGTTGTAAGAAGAGGGGGTGAGCTTTACTAACCTGACACTGAACATCAATTCCCCTGTCTTTGTATTCCACATGGAGAGATCTTGAGAATTGGTCCACGTACCTGCAAAACAACCACAGATTCTGTCATCAACAAGGTCAAATGGAAGATTTCGTTTCAGCTTTTCAATTATCTCACAAATAGAAAAGTTAAGGCTTTTACTGAACAGCCCGAGCCCGAGCACACCACTACTTTGGACTTTTCATTTCGGGCTTCCCCTCAATACTATTAAAACGCGTCTACTAGGAAGAGGTTTCCACACCCTTTTAAAGAATGTTTTGTTCTCCTCCCCAATTGATGCGAGATCTTATAATCCACTCCCTTTCAGCGCCCAGCGTCCTCGCTAGCACTCATTCTCTTTTCCAATCGATGTGGGACCCCCTATCCACCCCTTTGAGACCCAGTGTTGTTGCTGGCACACCCCCTCGTGTCCACCCCCTACGGAGCTCAATCTCCTCGCCGGCACATCGCCCGATGTTTAACTCTGATACCATTTGTAGCAGCCCAACCCCACAGCTAGCAGATATTGTCCTCTTTGGGCTTTCCCTTTCGAGCTTTCCCTCAAAGTTTTTAAAACCCGTCTACTAGGGAGAGGTTTCCACATTCTTATAAAGAATGATTTGTTGTCCTCCCCATTCGACGTGGGATCTCAAACATGTGCCGAGACGTGGTAGTTGTCAAGTAACTGTACTCTTTCATCTGCCATTACCTGTAACAGTACTCTTTCATCTCAAAATCAGGGAAGAATTTAATAGTTTCTCAAAAGTTGGTTAAGGCGAAACAAGAAGACATGGCCATTGCTGAAGCAATTGGGTGGTGAGGGAGGCACATGTCAGTAACAGTTCTTCACACAGGAAGAGAGAGAAAGAGATGAAGTTTTCTTCATTCTCTTGATTTTCTTTTCCATTTTCTTCCCTCCATGATCACGAATTCCCGATAACATATTGTGAAATCCTACATCGGTCGGAGAGGATAACAAAACATTCCTTATAAGGGTATGAAAACCTCTCCCTAGTAGACCCAAAAAAGAAAGCCCAAAGAGGACAATATTTGCTAGCAGTGGGCTTGGGCTGTTACAAATGATATTAGAGTCAGGCACCGAGCGGTGCGCTAGCGAGAACGTTAGGCCCCAAAGGGGGTGGATTGTGAAATCCCACATCGATCGGAGAGGAGAAAGAAACATTTCTTATAAGGGTATGGAAACCTCTCCCTAGTAGAAGCATTTTAAAAACCTCGAGGGGAAGCCCAAAGAGGACAATATCTGCTAGCAGTGGGCTTGAGTTGTTACAAATGGTATTGGAGCCAGACACCGAGCGGTGTGCCAGCGAGGACGATGGGCCCGTAAGGGGGGTGGATTGTGAGATCCCACATCAGTCGAAGAGGAGAACGAAACATTTATTACAAGGGTATGAAAACCTCTCCTTAGTAGAGACGTTTTAAAAACCTTGAGGGAAGCCCAAAAGGGAAAGTCCAAAAAGACAATATCTGCTAGCAATGGACTTATGCAGTTACAAAGAACAAAATAAATTGAAGAAGAAAGTTGGGTAGTTGATTACATACGCTTTTGTAGCAGCATAGATAGAGTAGAGAGGATGAGAAGGTACAATAACAGCAGCGCCGGAGCCAATATTCACAATAGCTCCTCTGTTCTTCTTAATCATCTTTGGCAAAACAGCTTTGGTAACCCAAGTAGTGCCTTTCACGTTCACTTTAAAAACATCCATCCAAACTTTCTCATCCACTTCATGGAAAAACTTAGCGTTTGGATATGTAATTCCCACGTTGTTTATCAGAATCCCCACGTCCGAATCTTCAATCATCTCCTTAATCTCAGCAATACCAGCACCAATATCATCTTCTGTGAAGTCCAATTCAATGATTTTTATGTTTGTATCAGGAAACTGAGATCGGATATCCTTGGAAACTGCCTTCAGCTTGGCTGAGCTTCTGCTAATGAGTATAAGGTTAAGACCTGCACTGGCCAGCTGATAGGCAAAGGACTTTCCGATGCCGTCAGTGGCGCCAGTGACTATGCCCCAAGAGCCATAGCGTCCTAGATCCTTGGGGGGTCTGAGAAAAGCTCGGTAAACCCATCGGACCACGGTGGTGGAGCGTTGGAGAATGATTAAGAAGCCAAGCAAGGAGAGGGCAAGAAGCCAAATTGGCTGAGAGGAAACTAACAGAGAGCATGTTACAATCATGGTGTGAATAATCTGTTACATTAACTGGTTCCTTAATAAGGAGGGCGAGAGAGAGTAGAGACAAAGTAGAGAGAGAGTAGAGAGAGGAAACTCTGTTTTATTACCTACTTCATGTGAATGGTCATTTTCATCCATTCGTTATTGGAAGCTCATGCATGTCCCTTCAACCAAAACAAGGCATGAAGTGGGAGTTACAAATGTCAAATAAAAACCAAGTGTTTTCACTATGGCTGTGAGTATGCCTCCAAAGATTAAATGAAACTCAGAAGATGAATATGGCCACCAACCATACGACATTAATGGAGAAATCAGAGAGATAACTGACACAGAGCTTCATTCCTTTAAGGAAAACAATGGAAATATACTGTACTGTTATAGTAACTTCAGTGGAGGGCAGTAAGAAAAGGAATTACAAGACAACTCTATGAAATTTTGCCTCCAATGTTTTACCGAGAAGTTGGATGGTTCTTGAAAAACGGAGAGTGTGAGATCCCACATCGATTGGGTAGGAGAACGAAGGATTCTTTATAAGGGTGTGGAAATCTCTCCCTAGCAGACGCATTTAAATGAGTCAAAGCGGACAATATCGGTTAGCGGTGGGCTTGAGCTATTATGAATGGTATCAGAGCCAGACAATAGGTAATGTGTCATCGAGGAGGCTGAGCCCCGAAGGGAGGTAGACACGATGCGGCGTGCTAGTCAGGATAGTGGACCCCAAAGGGAGGTGGATTGTGAGATCCCACATCGGTTGGGGGGGAGAACGAAGCATTCTTATAAGGGTGTGGAAACCTATCCTAGCAAACGCGTTTTAAAAACCATGAAGGGAAGCCCGAAAGGGAAAGTCCAAAGAGGACAATATCTGCTAGCAGTGTACTCTAGTTTGTGATTTAGACCGCTCACCTGTCCAATTTTAGTACTTTAATTCATCAAAAGCTACCATCTCTCCTGCAAGATGAAAGCACCGATGCAATTACTCCTTACAGGAAGGACCATTAGATTATTGAGCAAAAGATGATAACTCTGCTACTTCCAAGACATTAATTGCTAAAAGTGCATCCCCACAGTACCCCACAGTACCGTTGAAATCATGGATGCTCAAAACAAGACAAACTTTCGTTTTAGATCTTTAAAAGATGAAGACAATCACATGATCTATTTGCACCTTCACTCTGCCTTCAACTTTGAACTTGCCTTGCTGTTGACGTTGAGAGATTAATGACTTTTAGTTCTCCGTCAACTTCATTCCCTTTCTTTTTCTTTGAACCCATTTGAGTGAGGCTAAAAGAAAGAAATAATTTGCTCGCTAGGGGCAACCTGGAGGAGTCCCCCCCTACCCCCCGCCCNACCTTGAGTAATAACAGAAATCTAGAAGCAACCTGGAGTCCTAGATCTCTTCATGGATTTCATTCGTAGTAAAGGCAGAAGCCAAACTCCTGGAAGAACAAAGAACAAAAAAATTAATGAGGTTTGTAGTATATCACTTCAGATTAGGGAAAAGAAGAGACCTTTCTCGCTCGGTGCCTAAAGCGCACTATGCTTCCCTTCAACAAATGAGAGTTTTCAGTGGAACCGGTGAACCACGCGAGCAAGTTAGATCTATGGGACAGAGGGATTGTGGTACCTGCTAGCACAGCTATGTAGTGGAAGGGAGGAGCCTAAATCGACCCCCTTTTTTCCTTGATTAAAAAAAAAACAGTACTAAGAGATTAGACTCTCGGATGAGAGTAAGCGGCCACCGACCGTTCCGACGCACCCCTGACCTATCTTGAGCTTTACCAGTTAGTGAAATAGACAAGTTCATTTTTCTTTCCATTAATTAGCTTTTGATGATAAAAGGACAGAGACATTGAGAAAATACAAGGTAAATATGAACATAATGCCACTAAAAAATTCAAAGATGTAGCAAAAGCCCTTTTAAAATGCGAGACAGAAAGAAACAATCCTCTTGATCCAGAGCTAATCTGCAACTTTTTTGTTAAAAAAAAAAAAAGGAAGTTTTTTTAGGTGCACAATTAAAACATGAAACGAATAGTATTATGATAATAACATACTGAATTTTACTTTTTTGTAAGATATCGTTTTAAAAAATGATTTCAATTCAATCTCGTCGAATTAAAACAGCAAATAGTCATGTTACCTTGACCAAAAACCTTAGTTTCAAGCTTCAGCATGATACTCATTTATTGGATACTTTTTGTTTGAAAATTATTGAATTTCCAAAACCATGAAGTATTTGAAAAAAATACTCACTTTGATCCTATTTTACTGTCACCTTCGTATTCCATTAACTGAGGTATGGGATACAATCAATTTATCAGCATCATAAACTATGCTAATCAAAGAAAAAAATCAGAGGCCCCATACCCATTGAAGATGCTGAGACAATTATTCCTTTCCACAGCCCATATAGGATATGCAGAGACATGATTGGAACAATCCACTGCGGCCTCATGTGGCACCTGTTATTCAGAAGCATCCTGACATTGATAACTGCAGCCAGAAATAAAATATTATTGTTTAGAACTAAGTCTCTGAAACTCTCTCATCAGGATTTAAACGGCCGAAATCCACTACTACCAGATATTGTCCTATTTAGGTTTTTCCTTTTGGGCTTCCTCTCGAGGTTTTTAGAACACATCTGTTAGGGGGAGGTTTCCATACTCATATAAAATGGTTCGTTCTCCTCCCTAACCGATGTAGGATCTCGCATACATCATATACAAAATAAAATATTCATAAACTATTGGTTTACTACTAACCTTACAAATATATCATATAGTTGGAAGGTCTGTGTTTTGCGACTACTCAACAGCAAACCAAATCCGAGGGGACCTTCAGCCCACACTGAAGCAAGAAATGGAAAATAAAATTTGGGAAGGAAAGTAATCAGAAATATTTAAAACTCTATGTGATAGGAAGTTAATAATGATGAAAAAAAGTATTGAAACCTGCCCAAATATAGCAAGACCGCCTCCTTTGCCTCTTGAATTTGAGGAAACTAACAGATATCTGAACAGAGATATAGTAAGGTGGGATAAATTGCACCTCGAACCATAAAATGAGAAAAAGAACGAAGAGTAATAGTGTAACCGCTCAAGCCTACCGCTAGCCGGTATTGCCCGTTTCGGCCTGTTACGTATCGGGCCAAAGCGGACAATATCCATTAGCAATAAATGGTGTTAGAGCTAAACGCTAGGCGGTGTGCCAGCGAGGACGCTTGACCTCAAATAAGGTGGATTGTAATATCCTACATCTATTGGAGAGGAAAACGAAACATTTTTTGTAAGGGTGTGGATACATCTCCTTGAAGATGTGTTTCAAAAACCGTGAGACTGACGGCGATACACAACAAGCCAAAGCGGACAATATCCCAAGCGGTTGGCTTGAGCTGTTACATATGGAAATAGTTCTATGGCAGACCACAATTGACAGCAGGAGATTGAGGTTAACAAAAACTTGAATTACTAGAATCCAAAGCGGCTGAAAGCAAGAAAGAGGGATGATTAAATCCCCAATTTGAACATACAAATCAGCCATAAATCAACAGGAGAAAATGTGAGAAGAGCTTAACCTTCAAGAGCAACTAGCTCAATTCTAAAGGATAATACTGAATAAGAAAATGCAGATAGTTCCATGTAAATGAATTAAAAATAAATTCATTCAAGAAAACAAAGAAGTTGATACAATGTGCGAAATGGTTGGATCGTTTCAAGCTGAAGAAGACCAGCAAACAAAATTTGCGCATTAGGGCAAAGAATCTACAAGTAATCACTTCGAAACTGGCACAAACGCGAATAAAGAATCAATCAAAGAACAGAAGAAAGAAACTCACAAAGCCATACAATGTGCAGCAAAATCTATCGCAATGTAATCGCTGGGGTAGCCACCGTCGACGGCACAGAGCGCCATTTTGCATCCGTTAAGATGTGTATCTTTCTTCCTTTGATTCGACGAAGCAATAGCTTGAAGAAATCGCCTGATTCGTCGGAAAATTTTGACATAATCAGATGATTTTGTTTCCATTGTTCTCCCTGCAATAATCGATTGATTATTGTTCGATTCTTATTCAGTGTCAAAAAGTTAAATCATATGGTCCATTGGTAGGACATATATTAGAGGTGCTTCCTTTCCCTCCTCTTATACTAGGAAAAGATCCTCTCAATACTCTGAGATCCAAATCGGACATCGATTTAATATTCTCACGACGTTCTTAAACTAGCTCATGTATTATTTTAATGTACAATCCAACCCTTAAAAACAACTTTTTTAGGTGGCGAAGAGATAACTTCGAGATTTCAAACTTTTTTGTCGATGTGAGTTCTTGGGAAGATCGGTCTGTTATCCCTAGAATAACTTTTATCGGTTAAGCGACGAACTATCGACTCAGTATGTAAAAGCCTAAGTCCACTACTAGCAGATATTGTCCGCTTTAGCCCATTACATATTGCCGTCAGTCTCACGATTTTGAAACATGTTTGTTAGAGAGAGGTTTTCACACCCTTATAAGGAATGTTTCACATGTTTGTTAGAGAGAGGTTTCCACACCCTTATAAGCAATGTTTCGTTCCCCTCTCCAACCGACGTGGGATCTCAAAATTCACCCTCTTTGGAGTCTCAACGTCCTCGCGGATAGCTCTAATACCATTTGTAATAGATCAAGCCCACCGTTAGTAGATATTGTCCGCTTTTGCCTGTTACGTATCGTCGTTAACTTCAAAGTTTTAAAATGCGTCTCAATTTGGGTGACGATAATTTGGAGTTATATATTTCATTAATGTTTTTCTTAAGACTTTTTATTTATTTTGAAGTTACACTTACATAATGACCACTTATAGTAAAACATATACATCGTGACTAATTATGATTATAAAAGATAAAAATTACGTTTTTTGAAATGTCAGTCATGTATGTTGTTTTTGTAAAGTAAATTTGAAAAATGTAGTAAAACGAGCCTTTCTGCTTTTTTTTTTTTTTTTTTTTTTTTTTNGTTTGTGCTGTTCAGATATAAACATAATTTAGATAGTTAAACATGCGAAATCACACATCACAAGTTTAAATCTTCACTCCATTCGTGATATAATATTCAAAGTAAAATACAGTATCCCGACAACTTTACACGGCTTTACGAAACTCTAGAAGCCAAATTGACGAGTTGTAAAGACAGGTTAGATGATCAAAATATGACCCTTTCAAGCTAATTAGTCCTAATCTAGCTGATCAAATAAGACCATGTCAAAAGAATCATGTATTAGCATTGACAAAAGAAGCTCCAAATTCAAAACTTATTTCACAATAAAATAATATAACTCAACTTTTTCTTTCTATAAACAATGGATTAAGTACAGAAGGAGGTAACCCAAGAAGCCTAATGTAATGAACTGAAAGAAAACCCCATGAAAATTTACCAAAAATAAGACACCAAAAGGAAAACTGTATACACAACCAATTAAATCAACAAAGCATCAATCTCTGCAGTTAAAAACCCACCACAAGAAGCCTACCAGAAGCACAAGCAGCTATGCGATGCTTTCTGCAAGAAAGAAACAAAATGGTTTGGCAAAATGTAAGAACACAGCTGCAATGAGGCATACTTACTTGACATACCACAACACAACAAAACATAACCAAACTAGGGAAAATTTCAGGTAATAAGGTGATAGGAGAGTATGAATACTCCCTCCATTTAATGTCCGTCTCAATTTAAATATTAACAGCCCAAGTTCACCGTTAGAAGATATTGTCCTTTTTGGACTTTTCTTTGCGGGCTTCCCCTCACGATTTTTAAAACGCGTCTATTAGGGAGAGGTTTTCATAACCGTTATAAAGAATGTTTGGTTGAAGTTCTAAAATTATTTATGTAATAGTCCAAGCCCAACGCTATTGGGCTTTTCCTTGGGCTTCCCCTCAAGGTTTTAATGCCAATGTTTTGGGATCTCACACAAAATCATACTAAAAACAAAGGAAGTATGATAATTCCAAGTAGTACTAGAAATTTATGACATAACATACCTCCTTTCTTGGATACTTTTGCTTGTGATTCTTCTTAGCAGCTTCATGATTTTTACTTCGGTATTGGTTTTGGTTTTGGTTTTGGTTTTCCTGTGGTATCACATTATTTGGAGTTCCTCCGTTCTTCTTAGTGTCTCGAGCCCTATCGAAAATCACTGTGAACCCTTCAGCTGCAGCAGGATCTTTTTCATCCCACTCACCAAACTTGGGCAGAGATGAACCCCTATGAGCCTGCAAGAAAGAACAACTCAGAAATGGAAAGCAATGGCAGCTTCAACACCAACTTCATCCCACCAAGAAACCAGCAAAAGCAATGAAGAAAACAAGGCAACCAAGCATTAGAAAGCACAGAAATGGACGAAACAGAATCTTACTGATGTCATATCTGAAGATTGCAGATTGTTTTGAGCAAATGGAAAATGGCAAGAAGAGGAAGAGCTGTGGTTGAAGAAGAAGAGGAAGTATGGGTTTCTTCTTATAGAGTATTTGGTTTGGTGGCTGACAAAAAGTTCAATTTATCAAACGCGTAAGAGAGTTTTACCCTTGAGATGAAGAAAAGAAGACTTTGAGAGGCTCAAAATAGGCGGCTCACTGCAACTGCCTAGTAAAGATGGCCCAATGTGAACAGAATTTATAAATGCAACAAGCAATAGAATGTATTAACTAATGACAACTATACTATAAACAATCATACGGTTGCTCTTTTTCTAATAATGTAAAAGGTTAATGCCTATATAACCATAATGCACTAGAAAATTTTAAATTTAATTTGAGTCTGTATTAATCTTTGGCCAATAACAAAATTGATAGGGTTGTTTTATTTATTAAATAAGATTATATTTTTGTTTAATAACAAATTGTCGGTCAAGAAAAATAATATTCAAAGAATTGACAGAATTAGAAAAAGTAAACTGAAAAAGCTATAAAAGTATACCATATATTGCCTTGACTTGACTATTATATGGCTGCGTTAAGTCATAAATGGAATTTCCAACATTAACAAAATTGAAGTTTTTTTTTTATATAATCATTAATACAAAAAGTATCATCTTATTTTAAAAGAAAAAAACTGTATTTAAAATAACTAGCAAAAGCTAATATTATAGGATAGGTTAAAATCACTAAAAATATATATTATAAGTTGAAACTACCACCAACAATTTCAGAAGAAGCATCTATAAGAAAAACGAGAAAAAAACAAAGTAGTTCAAACATATTTTTGTTATAAAAAATGGAAAAATATTTTTAAAATAGTGCCCAAACAACACGTTGAACTTGAGTCTATATATATTTAAACAGCAAGCTACTAGAAATGAGGTGGAGCATTGGTAACAATTAGGAAGTTACGTAATAGACCATATCAACAAAAGAAAAGACTGAATGAAAAAGAAAATATGAAGGCCTATGTTCCACTAATGATATATAACTCAATCTATCATCTAACAAGTACAAAAGAAGATATGGGTTCTCCGAACTCCTAAAAGTTGAGTCCCGAGAATCAATATAGGCATGACAACAGGCATAATCTAATGTAATTAATAAATGAACCAAGAAAAAACAGAGAAAAGGATGGTTGTTATATACATGATACAATTTACCGACACATGAAGGAAATCCCTTTGTTGGTGGAGGATCATATATTTGGTCACAAAATGGCTCCCAGTAACCATATGTGTATCAAGAACCAGTAGGTAATGAGACCAAGCCTTGCGCCTGGACGACTCATTAGAATTCGACCGCCGGAGACCCTGCAAAGGGTTTAGGATCAGGGATACTTGTATCGTATCAAAATGTAGAAATTTGAGTATATGGTGTCGTTTGACAGTTCAGTGAAAATGGATATGTAACCAAATAGAGTTGCCATTGTCTTGTAATCATTTTTCCTATATGGCCATATTATGATAATTCAAACAGGAGTTTGGGTGAAGCAAGCGTTTCTGTCAAAAAAATTAGTGTGGCCTCATGAAAAATTAGAACTTACCAAACTCCATCAATTCGATCTGCAACAAGTTTTCCATGTCTTGGGATGAGACCTGATGAATTGAGAGATTTGAACGCATGACCTGAAAAAGGACGTGTAAGTTCTTTAGGTTTTGAAACTAATCAAACAAGTAGGCAAAACTTATAACAAACCTTTGTCTTTATCAATTTCCATGGCATTTCCTATTAAACGATCGGATTCTGTTTCTACGTCAATCGCAAGATGATCAGTTGAACCTTTTCGCAACATTCGAGCATGGGCAGCTGAGGCTGGTGGAACAGGCGGTATTGTACTTTTCCCGACTGGTCCCTGCAAAATACCAAACAGTAGAAGATGTGATCCATGAAATTTCCTGCCAAGAGACCATTTATATGAAATGCACATCTAACAAAACAGATCCTACTTGTACTTCTTACGGATAATATAGTAGGTACCTATCTCGACAGACCCAAGCAAGCAATTTATATTCCATATCTTAAAATTCAAGTTTTTTTTTTTTTTTTTCTCTGTTGTAATTTGTGACAACTAAATTCAAACTTAGTATATGGATATGTACCGCTTCTTCAATTTCTGATATCTCTGATCCAGAAGGAAATGGTGCTTCAAAGATGCCCCTTTCTTTTATGATCTCTGATTGAGATGTCCGGCCATGAAGTGACTCTTCAAGTAGCTTATTCTTGGTAGTTAGTTCATCCACAACCTTTTGGCTACCTATTAACTTCTTACTCAGTTCCTCAACTTTGGTTTTTGAATTTTCAGACTCCGAAAGCAAATCCAGGATCTGCCTTCCTATGGTTCTTACTAGTTCCTTCAACCCATCGGACTCAGAATCTCCACTATATTTACTACCCAACAAACTATTTTGTTGTTCCAAAGAATAAGAAAGCTCTGAGAGATCTTTCTTCAACTCCTCTAAATCGAGATGATCCCTCAATGCTCTATCAACCTCCTCTTTTAGCTGTTCAATTGCAAGTGTTTGTGTAGTCACTGTAGACTGCAGCTTTTGATTGTCATGAGATAATAACTTTAGCTGATTTTGTAACTCAAAAACATAATCAGGTAGGTAAAAGAGCTTCTTTACATCAGGTGAATCATATTGTTCCAGATCTTGATATTCTGATTCTTGAAAAAGGAACTCGATTCTTCCAACTTTCTCAAAGAGGGCTTTCATTTGCATTGCTGACAAAACGCAGTCTTCTGCGACAACGAAAAATATAAATAAAGAATCAGAATATATTAAAAAGGTCGTGGAAAACTTCTCCAAATATTTGAAGGAAGAAGAAAAAAGGGTTTACCTTGTTCTTTCACCAAACTACTATACAATGATGAAACTTCAGCCTCTCTTTCTTTCAACTCTTCTTTATTTGCCTGACAGACCTCCAGTTGACGCTTCAGATCATCACAGGAATTCTGTAATAGTTGTAAATCAGCCTCCAACTTAACTATCATATTTTTGTTCAAGTCCCTTTCCTCTCTAACTTTCTCAGTAGTTACCTCAGTTATTTCTAATATATGCTGCGTATCTTGAATTCTAGCAGCTGCACCCTTAATGACGCTCTCAAACTGTTTAACCATAGATTGAACGTTTCTACTTGCAGCCAATAATTTTTCTGCAGCAGCAGCTGACTTGCTTCTAGTAGAATTTGCTGGAGACTCTGCAGCTGAAGCTCCATTAGTTTCACTACTTTCCATGGGTATGCTATCCTTCAAGTCGTCAAGTTCGGGAATAGAGTCGAGTAAAAGTAGATGGTTGGTCATTTCAAACTGAAGTTCTTTTGTTGCTTCAACACAGGCAGACAATAAAAGTGAAACATCATCTTCCAGCATCACTTTGGTATTTTCTTGTTCCTGTTTATACATTTCAAGATTCTTCACCATCTCTTTCAAGGATTCAACGTGCCCACACACAAAAACTACTTCCTCCCTTGTTGCTTCTACTCTTTTTAACAGATCAGCCATAAACCCGTCCATTGAAGAGGAGAAACCTTCAAAATGATCTGTGAATCTTTTGTTCTTTAACCAGATTCCTTCCATAATCTTTCTAAAAGATGAAGAAATGTTGCCAGCATCACCTTCAACAACCACCTTACCACTTTCAATTTCAGCAGCAAAATCAAGGAGCTTTTCATGAGAGAGGGACTCCATAGCATGCGGATCCTGGATTAAATTAGAAAAAAAAACATAATCATTAAAATGAAACCACATGGAATATTTGAAAATAGTTAATTAAATACTTCACATATTTCTACTGTTAATAGGTTCAAAAGAGCATCAAATGGCTGGCATTCAGAAAGCAAAAAGAAAAGAAGTAAAATGCAGAATTTTTTCCAATGAGAAAGCTGCATTTTATAAAGAAGAATAAAATTACAATAGAAAAACAGGCCATAAAAAGCTCGGCCAAAGGAGGCACCAAAACACACAAACATTAAAGACACAGACCGGCATAAACGGATCAGCATGCTGAATAATTTCTGTATGGACTTGTCGAAAGCTATAAAAGTGAGTCATTTACCGATCTTTGATATCCAGAAAAAAAAAAAGAGAGAGAGATAGAGAAAATACCTTAACAGCATGATGGTTATGAGAACCTATTAGACCGCTGTTAACAAAACAATCACTAGTGTTCTTCAGAACGATATCCATCTCTCTTAGTCTCTCAAATTTCTTCTCAAAGCATCCTGTCACCACAGTCAACAATGTCTCATCTGCAATAAACTTATGAAGATCATTGAGGTAGCCCGCAAACTCTATAGATCTGCTCTCTAAGCTGCCACTAGTCCCGGCCAACTCTTCCATGCATGCATTTAATTTGGAATTTAGAGCAAATATTTCATTTTCAGAATCTTTCCTCTCACCTTCAATTATAGAAATTTTACTTTCTGCCTTACGTAATGCATTTTCCAAAGATGTTATTGATTCAACTGCCTCAACAACTTTGCTCTCTTGAGAGCTGACTTCCTCTTGCAATATCTTTCGCTCAGTTTCTAGCTTCTCTATAGCACTTTGTGCTTCAGCATTCCGTTCATTCAGCAAAGCAACATTTGTCTCAAGCTCGATTAATGTCTTTTCTAACGTGTTTATAGTTCTCTGGGCCTCTGCCAATTTATCTGTCTGAATAGCCACTTCCTCCTTTACTTTTTTAGACTCCATCTCTACAGTGACTTTACAAACTTCAGCTTCTTCTTTCTCTTTGACAAGCGCAAGTATTTTATTTTCTGCCTGTGATAACGATTCTTGAAGTAGGTTCATGGATGAATAAGTCTCTGCAGACTTGCTGGACTGTGAATAGGCTTCATCTAATGCTTTCTGTAATTCATGTTCAATGTGCATCTTACCAGATTCTATTTCCTTTTTCTCCTCAGAAAGTTGAAAAATGTTTTTCTCAGCAGATGATAATGCAATTTCCAATGAGTTCATAGCAGCTAAAGCATCTCTTAATTTACTTTCCATAGTACTTAATTCCTCTTTAATACTCTCCAATTCTTGTTCTTTACATATCTTAGCATCATGTGATTCCCTAATGTAGTCTGCAATCCACTTCACCTTAGCTATAGGCTCTTCAAAAACTATATTAATGGGAAGAACAATTCCATCAATTGATTCAATTACTTTCTGTAACATACTATTGCTCTCTAATAAGAACTGCTCATATTGATTGCATTTTCCCTTCAAGATATCAAGATCAGCCTCCAACTCTGGAATGCGCTGTGCATTAATAGACAACAAATTGATTTGATTTCTGCAATCATCAACTGTTGATTCTAGACTATCTAATTGCAATTTCAACTTCTCTATTTCTATGTTCTTTTCATCTAAGACACTTTTCATATTTTCCCTGTCCTGAACAAGTCCTTTGCCTTTCTTGACTGCCAAGGACAACTTTTCCCTTAGCATGGCGTATTTCTCCTCTGATCTTTGGATATCTCTCTGCAAAGAGTCATTTTCCTCTTTCACTTCTCTAAGTTCTTGAGATACTGATCTTAATCTAGTTGAGTAATTACTGATATTAGAAGACTCCTCTTCTAGGAGTATATCATGGAGCATCAAATCCTGATGACTAACATACAAAAGAGTTTGAACCTTTGCAAAAGATTCTACGTATTCACTAGAAACTTCAGCAGCAACACTGGCCTGCTCTTTTATCCTCTGAAAGCATCTGTAAGCAAGCAAGTTTAAGTCCAACGAAATTTCACTGACCCCTCCGTCATCTGTTATCATTCCAGATTCTTCTTGTAACATTTTTATGATTTGAGCCTTCTCCAACGAAGCCTGATGCTCTTTTATCATGACCTCTTCGTGTTTTCTTAACAGATCTTCGTGTTTTCTTAACAGATCATCCAACTCCTCCTGGATATAGTCCTTTTCCTGTAATTCAATTGAAAGTAATGCACTTATGCGGTCAATCTCTCCACATGCTGCTTCTTTTGTTTTAACAAGTTCATCTCGCAAGATCATTATTTCATCTTTAGCCTGAAAAAATGATTCCTTAAGCCAACTGACGGAAGATTTCAGGTCATAAGGTGCAATCAAATCTGGAAAATCAGATAAGTTTTGAGTATCTTTTAATTTATGAAACTCCAATAAAATAGCCTCCAGGACTTTCTTCTCATCCACAAGCCACTTGATTCTTTCTATACTATCCATTGACGTGAGTTCACGAGGAACTTCAACTTGAGATATGATATCCTCAAAAGTTTCAAGGACCGTATTCCTTTGCGACAAATTTTCCTGAAGTGATGCAACTAAATTTTCATTTTTAGCCAAGTCGACCTTAATTAGTTCTGCAGCCTCCAAGGCATTTGATTTCTCTTGTAATTCGATAGAATATTTTTCAAGCTCAAGACCTTTGTCAGCTAGAGACTGTTTTAATGCATCACGTTGCTGTACCAATGCCTTGCCTTTTGTCACAGCCATTTTTAGCTTCTCTTTGGTACTAGCACCCCTCATCATTTCCTGTTCCAGCTCACTTTTTGCTTTTTCGAGTTCTGCATTAACAGTCTCCACTGTCAATCTGTAATTGTCTAGCTCAACAGCCAATCTTCTATTTTCATCTTCCAGTTGATGCATTTTTGCAACATTGCTTACCTCTTTAGCCTTGAGCTCAATTAACTCATCACAAGCAGAGCCCAAAATTGTTTCCAATCCTGCAAAGACGGTGTCGGACTCGGCCCCAGATAAACATTTTTGGAGTTGATTGATTTCCAGAAGGATTTTTTTATAATTATCAACCAACAGAGAAGCGCTTCTTTCAACAAGAACTGTTTTCTCAGATGTAGAATCGCCAGGAAGATCTTGCTGATTCAATACCGAGTTCACAGAAGCTAGCACTCTGTCTAATGTGGCATTCATATCCCTCTCCTTCTCTAACGAAATTTTCATAGAATCTTCAATTGAATTTGCATAAGAGCGAACAACTTCATCAGTCACCGAAACTTCGACAACCTTTGCATTAAGATATTCAATCTCTTGATCCTTCATTAAGAGGCTATTATGCAGTTCTCCTATAGTAGCCTCGTACTGCAACCGTTCATCTAAAGTCCTATTAACCAATTGTGAGCATTCATTCATTAGGTCTTTCAACGTGGTATTAGTAACCAAAGTGTTCTCTTCAACCTGCTCGATTCCATACAAATGAACACTCTCGTTCAACTGACTGCCAGTAATATTGAACAATGACTGTTGATTAGTAGCAGTCTTTAATTGGCGACGAATGCTAAGAAGTTCTTGCACAAAAGCTTCTCTTTCTTCCTGCAAATCAAGCACCAAAAAAAAAGTTTAATGCCACAACAAAAGCGTTGTATCCACAACTGGAAGAGGGATTATGAACCTCAAAATCTTGTATGACATTTTCTTTCTCAAAAATGGTCTCATTCAGAGTGGCCCTCGTATTTTCGACCTCGTTAATCAAAGAAACTTTTTCTACCTCATACTGTAATTCCTGCGTATCAGAAGGCGCTTCCTCCGTCAAACTACCTTGAGTTTCAGAAGCTGCTACTGCTTCTCTGATATCAGCATTGCCAACCAACTCGTCCGGGCAGTCCACAAACATATCTTCTTTCCCAACATCTTCGACTATTACAATATCATCGGAGTCATCTTGTGGCGAGTCCTCTGCACCTTTGGTTCGAGGACTCTCTGGCAATATCGCCGATCCCTAAACTCCATGTTAAAAACCATATTATCTTCAAAGTATTAACTTCCATTTTTCTTCTCAAATTAACAAGGAAAATTCATGCTAAGAAATTTCTGCAGCTTGTGCATGCAAATCAATGCTACACTAACCTGGTTCGGTTCGGACGGGACAAATCCACTGGATATCTCAGAGGACTGCAAAACAGAGTCATTCTCCGAAACAATGTCCGCGGACGTCTCAGAGGATGACTCCACAACACCATCATTGACCGTAATTTCCACAATTTCCACCCCATTATTTCCATCTTCAGCTCCAGTTCCTGAACTCAGCAGCGCCTGCTCTGGATCATGATTCTCAGACATGTCGATATCTCATAACCCACCGCCCTAACCTCAAGAAGAATTAGATCTCATACAAAACAAAATAACCCTAGCAAATCAATTACCTCAAAAGAATTCCAAAATGAGATCTAAATTGAATCAAATAACCATTAAACCCTCAAAATCCAAGATTCCACTCCCAATTCGTAGAATTACAAATTCAAAAAAGAGAAAAACAATAAATAAATCCAAATGGCGCGTAAAAGAAATGGAAACCAGCAAACTCACTATCGGAATTGCTTACAATGATGAAGGAAGCAACTGTCAGATATCGATACTGGATCAACGACTCGATAACCTTTCTCCACATGAATCTGTAGAGAGTTGAAGCAATTAATTTCGCAAATCAATTGACCTGATTTAGCGTCACCGTTGGTCTGAATCGCAGGCTAAACTTCATCAACGGGCCTCTACCAAAATGTCGGTTCAGGCCCATCCTCTTCTCGATCTAAGTTTCCTAAAAGTCAAAATTTATCAATTTGATCTAAATTTGATCTAAAGCCAATCCATTCCTTAGTTAAATTGGAAACAAATCGGTCTTTTACAGAGCATACTAACTTTGAGTTAAATGTTGAGTTAAATGTTGTTCAGATATCATCATTTACCGTGCTACGTAGGACCCGTTCTAGATATGGTAGAGAATACATGTCCTAGATAGGATAGAGAGATAGGGTAGAGAATACCCGTCCTACATACAAATAAGGTAGAGAATTTCCGTTTAAACAGGGAAGTATCCCGCTTTTTCAATTTAAAAATAAATATATATTTTTTTCTATTACAAACTAAAAAAAAATAATTATGTTTTCTTTGTTTCCCGTTTTATTGTTTTTTATAATAGTCAAACAATGAATTTTATGTTTCTTTTAAATATTATTAATTATATATAACAATATCTAACGTTTTCTAAATTATTATAAGTTAAAAACTTTTTTCGTGTGAAAGGATGATGTAATATCAAATTTTGATTTTTTAGAAATTATGTTGGTAAAATATTATATTATATTTCTCAATCCTCGTCGTAGATACGACGTTTCTTCATATTTGATTCCACCTTGTGAGGTTATAAAAATACCACTAAATTTTGTATTTTGTCTGAAAAACACCTATTGTTTCAAAAATATTCTAGATACATTATTTGGGTTGGTTCAAAATACTTTTCCAACCCAACCTGCATTACCCTATATGACACATTAACTTGGGTCGAGAAAGCAACATATCTCTCGAAGAACAAACGATATACGAAAAGAAAAGAACCAAACCACCAAGCAAAGGAGAAGAAACTTTTGTATTGAAGTCCAAATTCACCTTCCATATGCGTTTCAATGCAAATTATCAATTCCCCACACGATCTCTTTAAACACTTGTAAAAGATACGTCATAATAAAACTATGTTCATTATACAAAACTTCTTCAAAGGCCTCTCTTTTGTGAATGTAACGGCCCAAGTTCAAGCCCACCGCTTGCGGATATTGTCTTCTTTGGACTCTCCCTTCCAATCTTCCCCTGCATCAACTAAATAGAGGTTTCCATACAATAATGTTTCGTTCCCCTCTCTAACCGACCCTTATAAATACCATTTGTAACAACTCAAGCCCACCGCCCGCAGATAGTGTCCTTTTTGGGCTTTCGCTTCTAGACTCCCGATAAGAAATCAGCCCAAGGGCTCTGATACCAAATGATATGAAATCATTACAAGGGGAGTAAGATTCAAATATCTCGGCAAGAACACATGTTGGAGATTCGAATCACTCCATCTGATCATATTTGACTTGAATGATTCTAAACATACCATCTAAACTTAGCCCTAATGATAGGGAAAGTAAAATTCAAATTACCTTATTGATCAAATATCTCAAAACAAAAACACTTATTTGGAATTCGAATCACGCCACAAGCAAAATTGATCATGACGACCTTGAATGATTAAACTCCATAAAATTGCAAAGAAACTTAGTCATTGGCTAAAGAAAAGCACAAATGCTTCTTTTATTTATATTTTCACAGTCTCCTTACAATGATAACATACATAGTTTTGTATAGCCTCAAAATAAAACCCTTAACCTTCCCGGAGGCATTTCAAGAGTTAGTAACATAAACTATAATTATCCACCAGGTAAATTAGCCTTAAAATACATTAAAGAAACATAACTCTAAATTCCTATAAATTAGGATCCACCCAAAATTCATAACAATGAAGATTCATTCTTCTTGAATGGAAATATCTTTCGATAATTTCAACAACGTTTTCTTCGCATCTTCATTGAAGTATATTGTATGATTGATGTCTTTTGGTTCATATCACTTCCTCTCAATGTTTTAAAACGCGCCCACGAAGGAGAGGTTTCCACACTCTTATAAAAAATGCTTCGTTCCCCTCTCAAACCGATGTGGGATCTCACAATACCTTTAATCTATGTCTTAAATGACTCAAATGCTCTATTTTTTTCGTCGTCTCGGCAGGACAGAAACCCAAAGTCGAAAAACACGTACGAGCAAACCTTACTATCATACGATACACTCCATCAGAGACCAAATTCATCTTTATTGACAATTAGTGCATTAGAAATGAAATGGCACTTTCAAGTTCATAAGATACACTAGTAATGACATGAGCCCAAATGCGTTATTAGTTCTAACTAAGCATGCCATTTGATCAATTATTATTCTATATAAAGCAGAGAGGACAGACCTTTACATGTCGAGTCGGGATTTCCCTCTATACACTTTACTCGAACCTAGAATAGATATTCAGAATATACTACGAACAGCGCGTCCGGATAGTCTTTTGGCAAGCTGTTTATATAGCGATGGAAGCGCAACGTGTCCTCCTTCGAAACGGTTTCGGCGTCAACCACATCATCACTACAAGTGAGCACCCATAAGTCCTCCGAGTTGACTCTCTTCAAGCTGCCACGACAAAACGGGCAGGACTCCGACCTCGTGTTCCTGTAATGTAGGAGACGAACAAGCATGTGAACACACACAAACAACACACTTCAAAATGCTTCATACACAACGAAGATGCATGATAAGACTCGTTTTTTTACCAATTTCGATAGCATTTGATGCACATTGCATGACAACAATTCGGTAAAACCATCTTCGTGCACGGCTCCAAGCAAATACCACATTCGTCTTCTCGCTTCGTATCGACGTTCGTGAGTCTAACATCTTTATCGCCTCTCTTCTTGCTAGGCATCTCAATCCAATGGCACTCTTCCTTACAATCATCCAGCTTATCCAAGCTACCGTGGATTCGCTGAAGCGATGGCAATATTATAGCTGATATTCGAAACAAGATCAGAACACTCAGAACTACTCACAATTGAAAGAACAGCAGCTAATTAGCTAAACTAAACAATTCAGTACCATAGAATTCCCTAATGGTTGCCTTCCTTCCATGTCTAGATATACTTCGTTTTTGTTTTCCCTCTGGATATACCTGAATTAGATAGCAAGCTCAAGAACAAGATAGCTTCCTATAATCATCTAATGGCTAACAATTACAAGAACCCTACAAACCTTGTACACAAGTATGTGGAAGAGGCTTAAATATCTGGGAAACAAGCATGAGCAAGAACAATCCATCCATTGAAGCAAGAACAAAACAATGGGAGCTAAATGATTATAAACCAATTTCATTTGAAGATAGGCGCCTTCTTTAGCCATGGGGATCGCCGCCGCCCTAAAAACCCAAAAATCAAACGAAGAACAGAATCAAAAACCTAAAAATCCGTAAACCCTTTTATAAGAAATCGTCGATCATCATGATTCAAAGTTAAAAAATGAACAAATCTTACAGAGAATTTGCATATTGAATATCGGCTTCCAAAACTTGTAAAGAATCGTGATGAGAGAATTTCTCGAGCTGATAATACATCATCCGAGAAATTCCGTTTCGTCTTCTACAAGAAACCGATGAAAACAGGGGAAAAACCAGAGCGTAAAGCTCTTGTTCTTCGTGGCTATGGCGGAAGAACAACAATCTCTCGTTTAGAAATCGATCACCCAAAATCCCCAATCAAAAAAGAATCAAGGAAAACCCCAACAAACCCAGCTTCGAAACCCTAAAATAAGCTTTTAGGGCGCTTTGTCCTCCTTTAGTCAATGGCGGGTGGCAGTGAAATGACCTTTACTCTCCACCTCTGTGGACAGAGAAGCTTTCATAAACGATGAAGATGAAGATTGAATGGTTGGATCAATTAAGGGTTTGCTGGAAATATATAAATATATATATATATATATATTTCTAATTAAAGCTTGAATTTTCGTTCTTATCCATCCAAAACAGAATCCTTTCAAGCTGTTTGCTTTGAATATTTAATTTTGTGAAAATCATAATTAATTATTTTTTTTTATTAATATTATATATTTTCTACCTTCCATTATTGGAAATAGAATTATTATTTTAATTTTGATGTAAATGACGTATGCCACTTAATTAATTTGGGATTATTTGGGCTAATTAATTATGCTTTACTAATAATTTCATGGCCTATATTGGTTATTAATAAATAAATAAAAACCTAATTGTATAATTAAAATCTTATTTAATAATTATTTAATTTTAAAAAATAAAAACAAAAAAATGGAAAGTGATTTTGAAAGAAACTAGCGTGTTCGTGGATTGGGTTGGGTCGAGTCGGGTTGAGACATTAGCTGTAAATTTTTTTACCCTTATAAAAAAATGAGCCCAGCTTAACCCAACCGAAATTTTTTTTTTCATTGGATTGGTTTGAGTTGTTCGGGTCATTTATTCATAAAATATTAGTTATTAAAATAAAAATTTTATTTTTATGAACAACAAATAATTATGAAATTAAATATAAATAAATAATTGTCATAACAATAAATTTGGATCGATTTAGTTCAACTCGAGCAGTTTTAAGGGAGCCTATGAACCAACTCAATACATCCGTGCATAATCTAATCCAAACAGTCGAGTTTTTCGGGTCATCAAATTTTTTTAAACCGTTACATTTCTCACTTTCCTATTCATTGTCAAACTGTCCGCTCAATTTATTTTAAAATATTATATTAACACGTGTTCAATAACGGGAAACACTAAACACTAAATCGTTTAAAACCAATGAAATTTTAACTTTTAATTTATATTGGAATAATCTTTAATTAATAATATAATATTCTCCGCTCTTTTATTATTATTTTAAAATATTATTATTAAACTTTATTACAAAAATACAAAATTTAGAATATATTTTTTTTTATGATCATAAAAAAATATGTATATATAATTAAGCAATCAATATGATTATTATTTTTATAATCATTTAATTTATTTTAATATTGATTGATTTAGAAGACATAAAGATTCCTTTATAGCCATTGAAATCTTTTAAGAGAATCTTTGGAGAGAGACAAAATTAAAAGTCCACTAAATTCTAAAAATCTTATAATATTATTTTAATGAAAGTTTTAAACCATGGTTAAAAAGTTGACTTATTCAACGGTCAAACTATCAAGTCACACATCTTGAATCAGCCTCACACGTAGTTTAACCGTACTGTACCGAAGTGGAAAAAGATGTGGAAGCTTCGTAGACACTATGCAGGCTGTTATCTTATCTGCCTAAGAGGCTACCATTTTGTTTTTCCAGGGTTGTCGGGGTGGTTTTCTAAGTCTCTAGGGTGGTCTGATGGAGCTGACACGTATAAGGGTAGCACCTCCAACCTTGAGCGACTACACAACCTTAGAATGAGTTCGCTAGCTACATCCCATGGATGACGAGCAGGTTAGCACTCACCATGTTGTCCTCACCTGTTTAAGAGAGTTCGTTGAGATAGTACCACTACATCAGACACAAGTGATTGCTGTGTAGCCTAAGCTAGCTACTCAAGACTGTGAACTGCAAGAGCAATACACCCAGAGCCTCGAGTAAAGTTCGTGATCTTCTGCGAGGTCAAGGATGGAATGAGAGACTAACCAATGTATTAAAAAGTACATCAATTCATGTAATGGATATCATTCTCAAACCAATGTATATCTATAATAATGTCGATAACTGATTAAGACGTATATCTTCAACCAAAGGATAGAAGTTCAACTCTTCACCTCCACGTGTTGAATGAAGAACGTATATCTATATTTCTATGTTGAACGAAGAACGTATATCTGTGATTGTGTTTTCTATCTCATGTTTAGACTGAACAATAAAGGAATAGTGAAAGGTAAAGATTGTGTTTGTCAGTGATCCTACCAACCAACATTTAGTCAAGGTATCTACTCGTTTTATCGTACATTACCCGAAAATCGTAGCGGAATTGTCGAGGCCTTATCTTGCAGAGGGAAGGAGCGAACCGTCGGGGCTCTCGATCTCGAGAAACGTCGTCAGCAACGTTTTTCGACACGATTGTGTTCTTGAACTGCTTGAAGATAGTTTCTGGTTTCCTTCTATGCCTTGTTCAATCTTGATTGCATCTTGTATAGCCACAATGACTTCCTGCATCCTTGGCCTGGAAACTCCATGCTGCTGCACACACTGAATGGCGACTTCGGCGATTCTCCATACCGATTCTATTTTGACTTTTCCGTTTAGAAACGGATCGATGATGCTCGTCACGTCCCCTTTATGGACTAACGACCTCGCCTGTAGAAACCGATCAATCGTGTAAAGACTCGAGAATTACAATGATGCAGTGAAAGCGAAGATGAGCGAAGATCTTACATACCCAATGAACGATATTCAATTCACTGCCATAGTCCTCCGGTGAGACGGGTTTCTTCCCGGAGATCAGTTCGAGCAAAACAACTCCAAAACTATAAACGTCGCTCTTTTCGGTCAGTTGTTGACTAGCGTAGTACCTGTTAGATTCACGTGTTCAGTTTCACTCGCCAACGGTTTAGGGAGGAGTGATATGTCTAGGAAAAACAATAAACGATGCATACTCAGGATCCAGGTAGCCTACTGTTCCTCGAGCGACGCTCGAGACATGGGTCAAGTCTTCCTCGGCTTGCCTCGAGAGGCCAAAGTCGGAAACTTTCGCTCTCATATTGATGTCGAGGAGGATGTTGCTCGTTTTTACATCTCGATGGATGATACTTGGACTGCATCCCGTGTGCAAATACTCGAGCCCTGAAAAGAATTGATTCGAATACAAAAGGCTTGATGATGGAAACTTGAAATTCAGTGGCAAATATCATAGTTTCTAACTAGGATGAACCTTTAGCTGCATCTTCAGCAATGCGCAGACGAGGCAGCCAGTCCAAGTGCTTCGGTTCGGTACTACCTGTCGATAAATGATTAGCAGAGAAACACGGGAAAATAAACTTAAGCCTAGCAGAAGAACCGACCATATAAGTGATCTCGTAACGTTCCATTATGCATATATTCATAAACGAGAATCCGTTGATGCTCTTCTTCACAGTACCCGATCAAAGGGACCAAATTTCGGTGATGAATTCGTGATAATAAGGCAACCTGTCAATACTCGACACGGTCAGCAAATCGAGCTTAATTTCGTCATGATGAGATCGATCCAATAACAGGCTGATGACCTACCTCGGTTGTAAACTGCTGATTCCCATGTGCCGATGACTCGGCCATGATTTTAACCGCTACTTCTTTTCCATCCGCCATCTTCCCATAATAGACTGATCCGAAGCTGCCTTTACCGACTTTCTTAGAAAAGTTATTAGTTGCTTCTTCCAGCTCGGCGAGAGATAAGTAGTAGGCAATGCCTTCGTCCCCCTTGCCGATCGAGTAGCCAGAAGAGCGTTTTGTGCTGGCTTTCAGAGAACCACCTAAGATCCACACGACACGATGAGATACGTCGGAAAAAAGTGGTGCTATACGAGAAGTATTAAGCAGGTTTGTCAAGTAGAGACCTTTTTTATGATAAGGCGTCGTCCGTCTTCGAAGCTTGTGGAGTAATAGAAAACTTCCTACAAGTAGAAGTATCAGAAGTACAAGCACTCCCAATGAAACTCCTATTATAACTTTAGAATGCATGTTGTATCGTTTACTTGCATGCAGCCCGAGGTTACCGTCGTACCTGCACGATAAGATTATAACAATAAAATAGATGGGAACACCTGGTAGTGGTAGCAGTGGGCTTGGGCTGTTACAAATAGTATTAGAGCCAGACACTAGATAGTATGTCAGTGAGAACGTTGGGCCCTTAAGGGGGGTGGATTGTGAGATCTCACATCGGTCGGAGAGGAGAACGAAACATCCCTTATAAGAGTGTGGAAATCTCTCCCTAGCAAACGCGTTTTAAAACCTCAAGAAGAAACCTGAAAGGGAAAGCCCAAAAAGGACAATATCTGCTAGCGGTAGGCTTGAGCTATTACAAATTGTATCAGAGCTAGACACCGAGCGGTGTGCCAGCGAGGACACTGAGCCCCTAAGAAGGGTGGATTGTGAGATCTCACATCAGTTGAGAAGAAAACGAAACATTCCTTATAAGGGTATGGAAATCTCTCCCTAGCAAACACGTTTTAAAACCTCGAGGGGAAACCTGAAAGGGAAAGCCCAAAGAGGACAATATCCGCTAGCGGTAGGCTTGAGCTATTACAAATGGTATCAGAGCTAGACACTGAGCGGTGTGCCAGTGAGGACACTGAGCCCCTAAGGAGGGTGGATTGTGAGATCTCACATCAGTTGAGAAGAAAACGAAACATTCCTTATAAGGGTGTGGAAATCTCTCCCTAGCAAACACGTTTTAAAACCTCGAGGGGAAACCTGAAAGGGAAAGCCCAAAGAGGACAATATCTACTAGCGGTGGGCTTGAGCTATTACAAATGGTATCAGAGTCAAACACCGAGCGGTGTGCCAGCGAAGACGCTGAGCCCCCAAGGGGTGTGGATTGTGAGATCCCACATCGGTTGAAGAAGAGAACGAAACATTCTTTATAAAGGTGTGAAAATCCCTCCCTATAGACGAGTTTATGGGAAACCCCAAAGAGGACAATATCTGCTAGCAGTGTGCTTGGGCTATTACAAATAAGGACTAGTCGATTTCATTTCTAACCAGACAAACATGTTCATGCATCGAGCCAGGACTCCCTCGAGACGAGTCCTACCTCTTAAGGTCGAAACTCGTTTACGACGTTTGTCATTTTGATGATTTATCCCTAGAAAGCCACATTCTCAAAGACAGTTCAAACCACGTGGTAAAATAACAGTTTCGAGTACTTACTTAAACACGAGTTTCTTTGCCAATAACTCCGACGGTATTTCGCCCGAGAAAGCGTTGTTTTGAATATATCTGCCACATACGATTCACAGTCGATCAATATAACAAAAATGTTCTCTACTAAAACTTCGACCAAACCCGTTCGATACAAAACGCTTAAGAGTTAGAAAGTGCTACATACAGTTCCTGTAAGTTGGGCAAAGTACCCAAGTAGGAAGGCAATGTCCCTGTCAATTTGTTGTTCTCTAGATGTCTGCATATTCACCAAAAAAGATCACACAATTAAATCACAACGACGTACGCTCATTCGGTTCGAGAACGGAAAGTTGTAGATAACCTCGAGAGCTTACAAAATCTTCAAATTTACTAGATTACTCATGTCGGGCAGTGATCCTGCAAGGAAATTACCATCTAACCACCTGAAGATCGAAACGAGGACATGATAGTGAATTGCATAGGGATAACTTACGAAAACCGAGCTTCTTTACAGCAAGTTGAACTTACAATTCCGTTAATCCGTCCATAGTATTGATCTCGGGAGGAATATCGCCCTTGACGTTCTTTCTAGAGAGCTCACTGCAAGAAAAGCAGACGGATAGATAGATATATATGTCGAGGTAAAATGCTTATTTTCCTTGAATGTAGATTCAGAAGAGTTGAAGAACGTTACATTTTCGATATTCTCGGCGGTTTCGTGGCAGTACATGTCACCCATTCCCAGCTCGTTGGAACACAGGGATCGCCTTGATTTGTCTGAACGCTCTCCGCTGACATGGTACGTAAGGCATTTACAACAGCCTCTACAAATTGGAACAGAAAACACTAGTCAATCCATTTCAGTAGAGAATTTATGATCGATCACAGACAAAACACAAAAGTGTAACAGCCCAAGCCCCCCGCTAGCAAATATTGTCCGCTTTGGCTCGTTACGTATCGTCGTCGGCCTTACGGTTTTAAAACGCGTCTACTAGGGAGAGGTTTCCACACCCTTATAAGGAATGTTTCGTTTTCCTCCCCAACCGATGTGGGATCTCACAATCTGGGGTGCTAGTGTTCTTGCTGACACACCGCCCAGTGTTTGGCTTTGGTACCATTTGTAACAGCCTAAGCCCACTAGAAAATATTGTCCGCTTTGGTCCGTTACGTATCGTCGTCAACCTCACGGTTTTAAAACACGTCTGCTAGGGAGAGGTTTCCACACCCTTATAAGGAATGTTTCGTTCCCCTCTCCAACCAACGTGGGATCTCACAATCCACCCCGTTGGGGGCCAGTGTCCTCGCTGACACATTGCCCAGTGTCTGGCTCTAGTACCATTTGTAACCGCCCAAGCCCCACTAGCAGATATTGTCCGCTTTGGCCCATTACGTATCGTCGTCAGTCTCACGGTTTTAAAATGCAACTGCTAGGGAGAGGTTTCCACACCCTTATAAGGAATGGAATGTTTCGTTTCCCTCTCCAACCGATATGGGATCTCACAATCCACCCCCCTTGGGGGCCAGCGTCCTCGCTGGCACACAGCCTAGTATCTGGCTTTGGTACCATTTGTAACAACCCAAGCCCCACTAGAAGATATTATCCGCTTTGACCCGTTACATATCGCCATCAGCCTCACGGTTTTAAAACGTGTCTGCTAGGGAGAGGTTTCTACACCCTTATAAGGAATGCTTCGTTCCCCTCTCCAACCGATATGGGATCTCACAAAAAAGTTTCAGGATATCACTAATCTTCATAAGAAGATATGGTGGTGAAGAGAACCTACCATCTCGCCCATCGGTCTTGGCATTAATCTCGACATATCTGCTAATTTCCAATGCATTCAAAAGCGGTCCTCGTGTTGAATCTCGAGTCTTGACAAAGGAGAACGAAAGCACAAAACTCAAAGAGACATTCATATAACTCGGTTCATAAAGAGTATAGGTCCCATTGGCATTCTCAGCAATATTCACCACTGCATTACTCGAGTCGGGAATGTTCGGTTCCTCCAATTTGAACTTCCGAGTCTCGTTCTGACCCAATTCTTCAATTTCAGCAAAATATGCATAAGCTCTGGCATTGGCAGGAAAATCATCCAAGTTCAACCTGTAGCTGAGCACTCCCTTTGTGCCAAGAACTGCTGTTTGCATCACCTTAACAGGCGGATATTCTCTTGTCATTACATTGATGTTGTTCATAGTACTGATTCTCTCTGTCCCAGGAGCTACTCCCACAAGATAATTTTGCCTCTTCTCAAGATCTGAATCCCAAATTCTGTCATATGGATCATCTGGGTACCTATAAAAACAAACTACGTATCAAAAAAGCAGTTCCCCGAGTCCCGTTCAAAAACCATTACGTTTTTCGTTTTTGTTTTTTTGAAAACTAAGCTGTGAGATCCCACATCGGTTGAAGAGGGTAACGAAACATTCTTTATAAGGGTGTGGAAACCTCTCCCTAACAGACACGTTTTAAAATCGTGAGGCTGACAACAATACGTAACGGTCCAAAGCGGACAATATCTACTAGTGGTGGGTTTAAGTTGTTACAAATGGTATTAGAGCCAGACACTGAGCGGTGTGACAGCGAGGACGTTGAGCTCTCAAGGGGGGTGGATTGTGAGATCCTACATCGGTTGGAGAGGAGAACGAAGCATTCCATAACTTATAAGGGTGTGGAAACTTCTCCCTAGCAGACGCGTTATAAAACTGTGAGGCTGATGATGATACGTAACTGGTCAATACGGACAATATCTGTTAGGGGTGGATTTGAGTTGTTACAAATAGTATCAGAGTCAGACACCAGTAAGTATGCCAACGAGGACTCTGGGCTCCCAATGGGGGGGGGGGGGGGGGGGGGGNGGAGAGGAGAACGAAGCATTCCATAACTTATAAGGGTGTGGAAACTTCTCGCTAGCAGACGCATTTTAAAACCATGAGGCTAACGACAATACGTAACTGGCCAAATCGGACAATATTTAACTAGCAGTGGATTTGGTTGTAACAAATGGTATCAAAGCCAGACACCAGGAGGTGTACCAGCAAGGACACTGGGCTCCCAGTAGGGAGTGGATTGTGAGATCCCACATCAGTTGGAGAGGAAAACGAAGCATTCCATTCCTTACAAGAATGTGGAAACTTCTCCCTAGCAGACACGTTTTAAAACCATGATGCTAACGACAATATCTACTAGCAGTGGGTCTAGGTTGTTACAAATGGTATCAAACCCAAACACCAGGCGGTATACTAGCAAAGACGCTAAGCTCTCAAGGAGAGTGGATTGTGAGATCCCACATCAATCGAAGAGGGGAAGAACGAAACATTTCATTCCTTATAAGGGTGTGGAAACCTCTCCCTAGCAAACACGTTTGAGGCTAACAACAATACGTAACAGGCGAAAGCAGACCATATCAACCCATCAAACCCTGATCAAAGAAGCTTACCTAATCACATCCTTGCTCAAAGCACCAAAATTCACTCTAGCAGCAACTTCCAAGAAGAAATCATCTTCAAAATCAGTAGCATACATCGAAAGGTTAAAAGGGCGTAGCTCAAGAGTTGATATGAACGGATAGCCAGTAGTAGCACAGCATATGCACACATCAAATGAACTTGAAGGTGCTCTAATGATCATCTCCTTCACATAAACCCTCGAAGCATCAAAAATAGTAACAGTCGACCACTTAGTTGCATCCAAATAAAGCTCAAATTTAGGGTAAGTTTCTTCATTCTTCAAACTCCCATACTGAAAAGTTGCTCGAACCAAATACCTTCTCCGTTCCTCTGTTTCCAAAGTGTAGCAGTATTTCTTGTCGTCGATCGGAAAATCCCGCCGTGTTCCATATTGCATCAAGTTCCCATGTGGGTTTTCCACCGGCGATGAGCCACCGGCAGCCATGACTCCGGCGTCGGATATCCATGCCAGACCTGTAACTGGGTCGGTGTAGTTCTTGGAGCCACCACAGTCTATACTGATGAACTCTGTTTATGAGTTTGGTATTACACAAATCAGCGATGTGGGTATCATTTTAAATGAAATGGGTATGCATTTCTAAGCGTCAATTGATTTGAAAGTGAGAAAAACAAAGATTCATTTGGAAAATTCGTTGTTTGCTTCAAATAAAACAAGAACAGCACCAGAAAGCAAGAAGGAAAGAACACATACCTTTAACCTGACAATCGACTGAAGAAACGACGAGAAGAATCAAAACCAAAAAACGAGGAAAACCCATTTGAAGATCAAAGAAAATGAACAAAACCCACTGATTTTTATCACTGATTTGCATTACAGTGATAGCTATCACGACGTAAACAGTGTTCTAAGCTCCACTGTCACATGGCGGTCCACCTTTGTCCTTTGTCTATTCCATGTTGACAACAGTTGGAGAGGAGCTCACGTTAATGCAATTGGAGAAAATGAAAAGCATGTGGTAAAGAGTTTATGTTCGAAGTGTGGATCATACAATTCTAAAGAGTCGTGGTTCCTTACAAATTGTATACACCGGATGTACTAGTGAGAAGGCTGAACATCGAGCGGTGCGCCAGAAAAGACGTTGAACCTCAAAGGGGGTGAACACTAGGAGTTTTCCAACGAGGACGCTAGGCTACGAATAGGGGTGCTGAACTCCGAAGGAGGTGAACATCGGGGTGCGCCAACGAAGACACTACCCACGAAGGTAGGTACTAAACCCCGAAGAGGGTGGGTGTGACAACAAGGACGCTGGGACACGAAGGGGGGTACTAAACCCCGAAGAGGGTGAACACCGGGCGGTGTGTCAACAAGGATGTTAGGGCACGAAGAGCGGTGCTGAACCCTGAAGGAGGGTGTACCAACAAAGACATTGGGCCACGAAGGGAGGCACTAAACCCTGAAGAGGGGGAACGCCAGACAGTGTACCAGTGAGGACTCTAGGCCACGAAGAGGGGTGGATTGTGAGATCTCACCAGAGGAACAAAAGAGAAACAAAAGAGGAACAAAGCACTTCTTGTAAGGGCGTAAAAACCTCTCCCTAACTGACACGTTTTTAAAACCTTAAGGGAAAGGACATCCAACCAAATCCTCAGCGTTGATTTCGGTACTCGAATAAGTCTTTTTCCAACCCGAAACCATATCACGGGCAACCCCGTTATCTTTTCTTTTTGGAAAGGAGTGTCATTCGAGCTCTAGCGTAATATTTATCGAAAAAGAACCAAATTTTAAGAAATCATTTTACTTTCATTACAAAATATCTCAAAATTCATTAAAATGTCTGAAAAAGCATATACTTTTATAAAGAAAAACGATAAAAAGAAGCGACAAATGCATTAATCAAGGTAGGCCATGCAAGAAGTTGAGAAAATAATTAAAAACAATAATAAAGCTATAAACTTTAGTCTTTGTGGTTCAATATATATTCTCTGGCTATGCTTTAAATCAACTTTTGCTTTTAGTTTTAAACAAAATGCTTCCTTTTTCTCCACTTGGGACAGCTTGTCTGCACCACTTTTTAAGCTTTGAAAAAAATTGCATACACGGATTTGTTATGGTCCCTCGTTGTTCGTGACGAAATCTTGTTCGTGTCCGCCTTTGAAATGGCCAAAGAATCAAATCACACCGTAATTTTATGAGATTGAATTGTTTCAAGTTATGTTAGAAGTGTTCGTGGAGTTTTGTATATCCGTTTGTAAGATCCCACGGTGGGGCTGGGCCGCTACAAATGGTAGCAGAGTTAAACACTAGACGATGTGTCAGTGAGGAGGCTAAACCTCGAAGGGGGGTGGACTCGAGGCAGTGTGCCAATAAGGACGCTGGCCCCAAAGAAGGTGAATTGCAGGGGTCCCACATCGATTGGAGAATGAAACGAGTGCCAGCAAGGATGTTGGGCCCCGAAGGGGGTGGATTGTAAGATCCCACATTGGTTGGGGGAGAACGAAACACCCTTATAAGGGTGTGAAAACCTCTCCTAGCAGACGCGTTTTAAAAACCTATATCTACTAACGGTGGGCCTAGGTCGTTACACTATTTAATCAAAGCATGGGTATGCAGATTATCAATCTCAATTGCACGATGTTCGTGGGCGAGGTCGGAGAATTTGCAGGATCAATTTTCCCGTGATTTTTTTTTTTTTTTTTTTTTTTTTTTTTTTTTTTTTTTTTTTTTTTTTNGTTTCGATCAAGATTCACACCTAATGGCCTAGCATTCTCCTGCATCCCGTGTCATAGTGTGCGACACTCGTTCTAACCTGATGAACAAGTCAGTCGTATGAAAATTGTGAGTTCTAGAGAATTTGAACGTATGATCGAACCTCGGTCATGTTTTAGAGAAAGTGTTTTAAAAGATGTGAGTAAGGAAATGCGTTAAAAGCTATTTGTAAGAAAGCAATGTTATAGGCTAAAAGCAAATAAGTAACAACTACAGTTTTAACCGGGTATGAAGAATTGACTACTAGTCACATCCCCTGTCATATGTTTTCGGGCATCTCAGCCTTGATGGGACATTTTGGGGCATCTTAACCCTGGTGGGACATTTTAGGGCATCTTAACCCTAATAGGGGTAGACATAATTTTGGTAAACAGTCATACGCCCAGTGTGAACACAAAAATAGTAAAGACCTAAGCATATATGAAAGCAAGTAAGCAAGGGTTTGGAACAGGCATGTGGCTATGGACAAGCATGACTATGACATTTGACACACGGTCATAGGCAACACGCCTTGGACAAGCATGACCATGACACCACGTGGTCACGTTACTTACTCATCTATCCCCACATACCAACACAAGTTTTTTTAGTATGTTTTGTACTCACAAACGTGCTTAACTTTAACATAGAATTGATTCAAACACGCTTAAGTTTGAAGTTCATATGACTGATCCACCAAAAACCAACATGCACCTTGTTACTCTTGCAGCACTCCTATGTTGGGTGATTGGTGGAATAGTCTTCACACGTGACCATTTGTCGCAAGGAATGTCAGAGCTATCAGCTGTCGAATCTGAATCCTACACCTGAGTCGTTACATTTAATCTATATATATTCTTTCGAATAATTTTTTATTTTTCTATTAAAAAACATAAAAATAATAATAATAATAAATAAATAAATAAAACATCCCGATAAATCTAATAATATTTATATTTTTTTACGTCATTTTTAAAATATTTTTTATATTTATAAAATCGGGACTAGAATAAAGAATATAATCCTTCCTCGGCCCCGGTTAAAATAAATAAATAAATTATATATAAACCCTTACCTTTATTTTTAAAAATAATGGAATAATTATAAATAAATTATATATTCTCTTTCATTGTCTGTAATATTTATATAAATCCTATGAATCTTAATTTAAAGTAAATTGGTGGGCCTCTAAATAAAATGGGCTCGGGCTGACGAAGTGACCCGGCCCAATTCCGACAAAGTGACCCGGCCCAATTCCGACAAAATGACGTTTTAATTACCAAAGATATTGTTATGTTATTTATTAGAAATAATTTTATTAATCATACATAATTCGTTCTCGTTAAAGTCCTAAGGTCGATAAACGAATCTAAAGAAGATCGATCGACTACAACGAGTGTCTACTAAGGTCGAGATCCTTGAAAGCTGACCCTATGAGAGTTAACCGAGAGCTGTATTGAAGGGAATGAATTATTAACTCTGAATGAAAGTCATCGATTACGAGTTAAACTAAAAAAGTAAATAAATATTTTTTTTTAAAATACTGTTTCGATCGTGTAGAAATTCATCCGCAAGATCTTTTTCATTATGTGAGAGTCGGGTATTGAGAATTTGAGCCGGGTTTTATTAATTACGAGGCTTTAAAACATAAATTTCAACAAATTTTCACGTTCACTAAAGCTCGTATGACATATATTATCGAGCAAACTGAATACCCATTTTTTTATATTTGAAAAATTTGTAATCTCTAAATTAAAATAAAAAACCAGACAAAATCTCACAGAATTGAGATCGGGAAATCACATATGAAAGCCTATTTCTCGATCCCGATCTTGCTCGTGCAATTCATATCAAGAAATCGCCTCTAGTAGCCAATATTTATATTTCTCGATCTCGATCTCGGTCTCGATCTCGGTCTCACTTGAATATAAGTATTGTTTTAGTTTACGTTTGTTGGAAAAGATCGAGGGAAATAAGAAAACTGAGAAAAAGAAGTTCTCGTACTAATAGAATACAAATTTTTATTGATTGGTTACGATTATATAAAGACGAAAACAACGACGAATTAAAATTCTCTAAAGATTTTTTTCGATGGTGAGGACTTTTGTTGGATTGTGAGACAAGAATTGGATAGAAGTTTCAGCTTTGACTTACTTGAACGAAGGAAACTTCCTAGCTTGCATGTGCACGAGATGCTTGTACGTGCACCGCAAGAAAGATAAGAAGACTTTTGACTTGATGCCCAAGTTACGACCCCATATCGATTTAGTCCATTTGAACCTAATTTTAAAAAACTCGAACACTCGAATAGGTTAAGAATCTATTATCTGCAAAATTAAAAGTTTCAAAGACTAATTCGAGGGTATACCACGGTTTGGGTCGAAGAATTTTTTTGGACCAACCCGAAATTTCAGAATGGTTGGGTTGGTGACCCGAATAACTCGAATAGAGTTTACAACTCAACCCAATCTAATTCTCTATTTATTTTATTGGATTAGGCTATTGATTTTTTTATAGTTATTTTTAAATAAAAATTATACTTATTCACAGTACATTTTACATTAATAACTAAAATCTCACCAAACTCAAATATCAAACATTCACAAGTCACAAGTTACCGTAACAAATGTCAAATATTTTTAATTTTCGTAAAAATCTTAAATGCAGGGTTGGATTGTAACCCTATTTTTGAGTTGGTTGAGTCAATATCAACCCGTGAACGATCTCAAATTTTTTATTTTTAAAAAATTCAACCTAATCCAAATCGAAAAAAAATTATAACCCAACCTAAATTTTGTGGTTTGAGCTGAGTAATCCGAGTTGGTCAGATTATCCTGTCGTATGAACACCCTTAATTGAGAGACTAAATTGATATAAATTTAAAGATCCCGAGAAAAAACTTGAAAGTCCAAAAATAATAATAATAATAATAATAGAAAATAAAGACTAAATTGTCAAAATAAGGGACCATTTAGTTTATATTAATTGGAAATAATTGAACGCAGATGTGAAATACCAATCTTAGCCTCCAAGTTCTGTAAATAATTATTTATAAAATAAAAAACTTTTCTTAACCAATCAAATTAGGTTGATTTTTTCAATTTGGTATTTTACATAACTACCCTTTTCACAAAACGTTTTTTCACGAATGCCTCACCAAAATGGAAGGTTAAAAAAGTAAATAAAAAATTAATTTTTTATTTTAAAACTCGAATTAAATGAGGAGACTTCGTCATAATTTTATTTTATTTTTTTAAATTGAGTTGCTGAGGTTATTCGAATTATTTATTAAATTTTATATTTTTAATAAAAATAAAATATTAATTCCTAAAATATCTATTTATTTATTTTCAAAAACTCAATTAGATTATTCAAAAGAGTGTAAAAATATCTTTTAAATTTTTTAAGAATCGTAAATAATAAAAAAAATAATTATGAAATATAGCAAACATGTATATTTTAGAATTATAAATAAATTCAAATTGGTTCGATTTAATTTAATCTAATTTTATAAAAATACATGAAATAAATTCATAATCCAACTTAAACGGCAAAACTCGAAATATATATATATATATATATATATATATATATATATATATTCAAATTGGTTCGACACAATCTAATCTAGTTTTATGAAAATACATAAAATAAATTTATAATCCAACGGCAAATCTCGAAAAATATTTATATATCATTTGAATTAAAAAAAAAAGATATATATATATATATTTAAAAAATAATAATTTATTATTATTATGGGGGAGGGGAGAAACAAACGAGGGGATAAGCGCGTGGAATATGGCAGTTGGAATTTGAAACGGAGGCTAAATTAGAGGAGGGATGGCCCACAATTCCTTCAACGCTGAAACCGCCCTCTCCCGCCATATTTGAGGGTCCCTCAACAGAAACCGACACGTGTCCTTCTCACCTTTTCCCCATTATTTTATTTTATTTTAAATAAAATCTTTTTTCTTCTCCTTAATCCCACCCTCTCTCTCTCTCTCTCTCTAAGAACTCGAACTCTGTCTCTCTCTCTCTCTCTCTCTGGTAGAATTCTCCCATTCCTGAAAGGAGCTTCCGGCAGTCACCGATTTCTTTGCAGTATTCCGATCCAGTAAGATACGGTTGTGGGGCATTCCATTCCGCCAGATTTTGCCGTTTTTACTTCTCTCTCTCTCTCTCTCTAAATTTAGGGTTTCCTCTTCGTTTCTGGTAATCTCGTTTTGATTTCATTTGTTCTTCGATTTCTGTTGTGTTCTTGTATTTCTTCGTTCTTCGTTCGTTATTCTTTCTGTAATCCTTTATTTTTTGTTTTATTTGATCTCAAAAAACCTAAAAAAGAAGATAAATTGTCGTTGTTCTTTCCGGATATATTCGGTGCGAGTGCTTTCTTAGTAATTTCCCCTTTGTTCCCTCGCCTGTGCTTCAATCTGGGTATACGTTCTCATCGAGAAACTCCCTGAAATTTTGGTGGGCTTTGTTTTTGTTTGCTATCCGAAATTGGGAGTTTTTTGTTTCTCGCTTTTTTTTTACTGCGGGATCTTTTCCACTAGTTTTTTTTTTTTTTTTTTTCCTCTTAATTTTGTCAATCCTTCTTTCCCCTTGGCGCCGGAAATCAATAGAAAAATCTTGGGATAGGGTGTACCTGTAATGGCCTTGAATTTTTCATATCGACCCATCTTTCCCGCACATCTTTCGGAGGAAAATTCGGTTTCTCCGATGAACATTTCAGGTGCTCCCGAGAGAAATTCTGACGTTTATGGGATGTCCTGGCTGATTAATCGGGAGCTAGAGAATTGCCTTGATTTTTTAGAGGACACCTGTGAAGGGGGTGGGTCGCGAGATTGTGTCCCGGGGGATGTTCTGGATCTCTTGCCTTCAGATCCATTTGGAATGGATATAAGTACCACTTTTACAGCGATCACTGGCTGGCTGGACGATCTGAATGTAGACTATGGTGGTGGTGGTGGTGGTTATGGAAGAGATGAGAGAGTTTTAGTTGATGAGAGTAATCAGCTTTTTGCTGGATTGAACTATATTTGGAACAATGCTTTTAGGCTCCAGTCGTTTCCCCATGGAAATGAAGGAATTGTTCATAGTTCTGGTGAGCGGGGGGGATTCAGTGAGTGGTCTGATGGGAGAAAAGTAGGTGGTTTGTCCTGCCATACTGATCCTCAATCATCATATGTTGTGGATACAATTCAGACCCTTGGTATTGAACCTGAAATTTCTGGAGGGGGATTTGGTTCGTGGTCCGATGAAAGAAATGCAGGTGGTTTATCCTGCCATAGTGATCTTGAATCACCATTTGTTCTGGATACAATTAAAACTCTTGGTACTGAACCTGAAATTTCTGGAGGGGGATTTGGTGCGTGGTCTGATGTGAGAACAGCGGGCTGTGTATCTTTCCATACCGATCTTGAGTCACCACGACATGTTGTGGATACGAATCAGACTTATAGTATTGAACCTGAAATTTCTGGAGGGGGATTTGGTGCGTGGTCTGATGGGAGAACAGCAGGCTGTGTATCTTTACGTACCGATCTTGAGTCGCCACGACATGTTATGGATACAATTCAGACTCTTGGTATTGAGCCTGAAATTTCAGAAGGGGGATTCGGTGCATGGTCCGATGGGAGAACAGCAGGCTGTGTATCTTTCCGTACTGATCTTGAGTCACCACGACACGTTGTGGATACAATTCAGACTCTTGGTATTGAGACTGAAATTTCAGGAGGGGGATTCAGTACGTGGTCTGATGGGAGAACAGCAGGCTGTGTATCTTTCTGTACTGATCTTGACTCACCACGATATGTTGTGGATACGATTCAGACTTATAGTATTGAACCTGAAATTTCTGGAAGGGGATTCGGTGCATGGTCTGATGGGAGAACAGCAGGCTGTGTATCTTTACGTACCGATCTTGAGTCACCACGACATGTTGTGGATACAATTCAGACTTTTAGTATTGCACCTGAAATTTCTGGAGGGGGATTTGGTGCATGGTCTGATGGGAGAAGAGCAGGTGGTGTATCTTGCCATACTGATCCTGAATCACCACCATATGCTCTGGATATAATTCGTACTCTTGATNCGTGGTCCGATGGGAGAACAGCAGCCTGTGTATCTTTACGTACCGATCTTGAGTCACCACGACATGTTGTGGATACAATTCAGAATTTTAGTATTGAACCTGAAATTTCTGGAGGGGGATTTGGTGCATGGTCTGATGGGAGAAGAGCAGGTGGTGTATCTTGCCATACTGATCCTGAATCACCACCATATGCTCTGGATATAATTCGTACTCTTGATATCGAACCCGAAATTTCTGAGGTGCAAACTGTAGTTCTTGAAGAGGGAAATTGTGTCTCTTCCGATGCAGGCGAACCTCCTCACGCAGCTTTAAATTTTGTGCTCGGTTATCTGGGAACGCGGGAACTTCTCGTTATTGAATCGGTTTGCAAGTCCCTGCAGTCAACTGCAGAAGACGACCCTTTCTTTTGGAGAAACATTAACATATGTGGAAAGGTGGATGTGAAAATTACAGACGACATTCTCTTAAAATTGACTAGCAAGGCTCAAGGTGGTCTGGAAAGTCTGAGCCTTGTGAACTGTGTAATGATAAGTGATAATGGTCTCAACGAGGTTCTTCTCAATAATCCTAAGGTCACAAAGGTAGGGAATACAGATTATCTGCAAAGTTACCGTACAAATACTCGTTCGCTTCTAATTTTCACGTCGTTTCTGCAGTTATGTGTTCCGGGATGCACGAGGCTCACCATTGGAGGCATTGTAGATAGTTTGAAGGCCTTCAAGTCGAAAGGTAGACCGGGATTGAAACATTTAAGTATAGCAGGAATGTATGGAGTAACAGAAGCTCATTTTAAAGAGTTGGAGAAGCTGTTATTAGGAACTGACAACTTGACTCAGCTAAACACCCACGAGCCTCGATTCTATCGGGGTGGAATTCATTTTCCATCGTGCAACGATGGACGTGCCATCGACATAGAACAATGCCCGAAATGCATGAACATGAGGATTGTTTATGACTGCCCGGTGGTTGGGTGCAAGGGAATAAAAGAAGGCGACACCGACCCAAACACGAACGCGCAGAGATGCAGGGGATGCACGCTTTGTATAGCTCGATGCAATTGGTGTGGACGTTGTATCGATGAGACAGTACACGAGGAGACGTTTTCTCTGGATTTGCGTTGCATTGATTGTGGGAAGAAGATATCCAAATGTGAATAGCTGCTGCTGGGTAATGAGTTGCTTATTATTATTTATTACTATTACTGAACAAGATTTTGATTTAATTTCCATTTTTGTTGTTCATCTCTATTCATTTGGTCCTGAAGGAGTTCTGTATTATTTTGAAATTTGTGTTAAAGTGCTGCACCATTCATTCATCTATGTTCTTCCTTGTTACAACTTGGATGTCATGTTGTTGGGAAGTTTCAATAATGAAAATGAAATATATATGATGTTGGGAAGTTACAATTTGTTATTTGTTCTTTTGAGTTCATGTGGAGGGTTGTCATTTGAATATCGAGGATCAAGGATAATGCGTGTTTTTAACTGACTTTAGTGCTCTGATTCGTACGTGTAACTAAGTTTTTAGAGATGTCCATTGATATGAACCAAGACATTTCAATCATATATTAAGTTTGTAAGATAAAATCTAGTTGTTTTGAAATTGAACTCAAGTTGTGACCAATTTCACATTAATCGTCTCATTTATGCAGTAAGGGTTTCAACATACTGTAGGTAGATGCCGTTAATTTGTTACGAAGGTTACAAACTTTTGAAAAGAAAAGATTTTGTAATGACATGATCGACCTTTACTTGTGATATTTGAAGTTTTAATTTTCCTTGAGTGACCCTTACTTTTACCTTTCCAACCTACTTTTACCTTTCCAACCTCGAATATAATTTCCCTCGAATGATTTCTTGTCATTAGGGCGATTTCTTGTCATTAGGGCTAAGTGCTCTTACCATTTTTAAAATCATTCGAGCTGGAGATGATCTGTCTTGCTTGTAGAGTGATTCAAATCTTAAACAAGTGTTCTTGCCTGGCATATTCGTGCTTGTAGAGTGATTAAACAAGTGTTCTTGCCTGACATATTCGAAGAACAAACTAATCCGAATATTATCCTTTGTAGATAGCTTTCCTTGTGTTGATTCCTTTTATCATCTATACTACCACCTATTTTATTCCTATTCCTGCAAAATTTTCTCCTTTTATTCGAGACCCTTCTTATTTGGGGTCGGATTCCACAAGTAATTTTTTTCTTATTTATTATTCTTTTTAAAAAAATTATTTTTCATTTTTCAAAATAATCTTTTTATAAAAAAAATCCTAATATATCAATATATTTAAAAAGAAAATAAAAGTTAAAATTTTAATATTTGAGCATAACTAAAAAAATCTAAACATTCTTAGGATTTAATTCCCAAACTAATTTACTTTATATATATTTATATTAAATTGGAGAAGGGAATATAAACCTGTTCCTCACTCCCTCTTCCATTTTTGTTGAAGAACCGTTCTGGTAAAATCGACCTTTGATTTAAAAATGAAGTTAGAAGTTATGGACATCGATGTCATTCCTTTCTGTTCTAAATCTATTACGCATGAACAAAATACATAACAAACAAAATTAGAGAGAAACAGAGATTCAGAAGTATATTGCACAACACAGCAGAGTTATATCTCAATTCAATTCAATTCAATTCAATTCAATTCAATTCAATGATAGTATTTTATCTTTCAAGAAGTTGAAGTTTTTCCCCTTCATATGAAAAAAAGAATAATAATAATAACAGAAGCAACGATGATGAGGAGAAGAAAGAAGAAACAAAGTAAAAAAAGCTCTGTTTTTTTCAAGATTTCTCAGATTTCTTTCGCAATTCCTTTATCCACTTCAAGTTTGCCTTCTTAAATATGTTCTTCTCCGATGAGGAGGAGGAGGAGGATCCCCCCTCCTCCTTCTCCTTCTTCTTCTTCTTAAATATGTTCTTCTTCTTCCCATTTTCCGCCGATGACGGTGGAGGGTTCGGGTCAGGGTTGTTGTTATCCCATTGATCTGCCCATGACAGACCACTATCTAAACTCATAGCTCCTTCCTTTTCTTCCTTCTTTTTTTCTTCTTTTTCTTTTTCTTTCTCAACAACTTCTCTTGCCTTTCATCATCAAAGTTTTGGTGTTTTCAAGATAAAACTACTTGGGAAAGTTTCTAATTATGGATGACAAAGTTTTGGTGTTTTCAAGATAAAATGACTTGGGGAAGTTTCTAATTATGGATGGCCGGAGTTTTTTTTACAAGAAATGGATTCATTGGTTTGGCCGATTAATTCTGTTCTTCTTGGCAAATTGTGTGGATGTTCATCACAAAGACTTGGTTGGTCGGTAGAAACATCTCTTTTCTTATAATGAAAAAGTCATACCAAACAAACAAACAAACAATCCAACCAACCAACCAACCAACCAACCTTCGTTCAAGGTGGAATTCTAATTGATATTACAATACAACATGTGAATAAAAGATTCACAATGCCACCTTGAAAGCGATCGGGTTGGAGGGATCCAGAAAACTAACAACAAATTCAAGAAAAGGGAGGAGGAGTTGTTGTTCTTACTCGTCATCGCAATCATCGTTCTTGTAAGAAACAAGAGTGTCCACTTTGTGAATCTGCATCAACACCATTTATAATGTTTAAGTTGGTTGCTTGCAGGGGTGAGCTGAACAAAATAAGTTATGCCATTTGCTTACCTTTGTATCGAAAGAATGGAGCTTCACCATTTGTGGATTAGCAATCAGTTTGGGGTCACTCTCGATCCAAGTAAATGGAACTGCAAGATCTTTATCAGTGTATGCTAACACATCAAATACACCTGAGATAACAAAACATCAGAGAACACTTGATTGAGCATCATGGATCATATCATCAACAAGCAAAAGGGATCTCACACATCTACATTATCTTTTAAACTCATGAATCATTATGAACTAATGATTGCGTGTTAGAATATAAACAAGGAGGATCAGAATTCAAATCCCATAATGACACACTCCAAGCCCACCGCTAGCAGATATTGTCCTCTTTGAGCTTTCTCTTATAAGAAATGTTCCGTTCCCTTCTCCAACCGAGAGATCTTACACACACATACCTAACTATTCAAACTATAGAACTCAAATCTCATTGATTCAGATTGCGGCCTAACAATCGTCATGTTACGCCAATCCTCTGAAAATAACCAATGTAGGGTTCATCTCGGTTGGACAAGAATTGATGCTTGAAGCAACACTTGCATAATGATAATGACATCATGATGGAAACTACATGACATCCCATGGATTCAGAACCGGCCTTAGACATTGGGGATTTAGAACTCAAATCCCTTAAAAAGAGACACATGGCTAACTATTCAAGTTATGTTCAGATTGACTATAAAAGTAATGTTTTAATGATGAAAAAATTCATATGACATCCTACCGATTCAGAATGTGGCCTAGAAATTGTCATTTAAACTCATGAATCATTATAACTAGCCATGGATCATGATGGAAATTACATGACATCCCATGGATTTAGAACTGGCCATAATTAACAATATCATGTCACATCAATCCCAAAAGTAATAAATGATACATAATTGTACAGCTTGCCAACACTTACAGGGTTCATCTAGGCAGGGCAAGTAAGTGATGCTTGAAGCAATCTGTCTCATAATAGCCTGGATCTCTCTCATTATTTCCTTATCACTCTTTTCCCTCGACACCCTGCAACAATATCATCTAATCAATGCAAAATCCAGAAATTTGTGAAAGGGAGGAGAAGTTTTCGGTTGAGATTATTACCCTTGATCTACAACCTCTCCATCAGTTTCAATTCTAAAGTTCCACCTCTCAAGGACCTCATTATTGGCTTTGCTCATTATAACGAGCACAACTCTTTGCAACTTCCCAGCTTCCAGCCATTCTAAAACCAATTTCATGATTCAAAACCACAATCTGGTCGACTGAAAATAAATTTGAAGGAAAAAAACGATACTGAACTGTTGAATAGTGCAAATCCTTCATTCAGAGAAAGGGTACTTACCAGAAAGCTGAGCAGTTAGATTAGAAATGAAGGTCTTAACACCTTCATCTTGAGTAAGCAACATTGGAAGTCCATATTTCTTCACCCTTGCAAAACTTTCTTCCGGATAAAGTCCACGATTGTAGAGGATGCTACAAATTCAAAATCCACACCGCTTGTAAGTGATAAAATGCACATTTACATGATTCCAAAATGAAAATTAGGGCACAGAAAACGAAATCAATATTCATACCTATTTGCCGCATAACCTAAATGAGCAATTTCAAGAAAAACGAAAAACAACAAATCAGCCAAGGGTATTCATCGATAATCGAACAAACTAAACAGAAAATTGAAATCAGAAGGGTTTCAGAAGGCGCATAACTTACCGAAGAACTCGCTGACAATCGCTGCAGAACCGCGAAGAGTGATAATGTCTTTGGATGCTGTTTTTGAAGCCATTTCAAATTTTGTTTAACCTAAAGAAACAGTAAGATTTGTTCCCGAATCTTGGATTCTAAGACGAGGAGCGGATCTAGGGTTTTAATCGATGCAAGGGATAATCAAGATCATGAAGAAATCGAATCGATGAAAAGAAAAACAAGTGGATTTGAGAAGATTTGAGAAGATTTGAGAGCTTCAACTTGCAGGAGGGGCGACTGAAAGCTGTGTAAAATGATGAGCAAAGGGTTCGTCTCGTAGAGACACTCTTGTGTGGATAGGCAACGGCTCTAACGGTAATATTTTTTAAAAACTTGCGCCGTTATATCCCGTTAACGCCTCTAACGGTACAAAGTGGGACCGGGAGCCCGCTCCCTTTCTTCCCAAATTGCCCTCGTTTTGAAACTGATGATGTATAAATAAAATATTTTTATTATATTAATTAATTTTAGATAATTATCCATTATTAAAATAAATTTTAGTAATTTTTTTTTTGTCAAAATAGATTATATATATATATATATTGAAAAAAAAAATGATTGTTGATTAATTAAATAATTAATTGTAATAAATTTTTATTAAAGATCAATTAATTAATTAAGTTTATTCAAAATAAAATAAATTAGGTTATAAAATGTTATCAAAATTTTATATAAATAAATAATATTTTTTAAATCTAATTTTACAATGATGTTGTTGTTACGTGCAAAAACAAAATTAAACTACTGCGATTTTTTTAACGACACTCGTACCTTATTATAAATTTCAATATGAAGGAATTGAATCGAAATTCTCACGTACCAGCAAACCGCGGATCTCAATTCATTCATCAATTCTTTTAACTTTTTCTCGTTTTCAAGACCTAGAATGTAATAAAATGTCCTTTCGATTAGGTTTTAGTTCTTCATTCATACATTATTAGATTTGTTCGGGTTCTAAAATAGAGTAATATTATTTCTTTACTAATTCGTTCTTGGTTTTGTTGTATACGTTCTTATTTTCGATTGGAAGATATTCCAAGAACGAACTGGAAAATGATCATCTGAAAGGTCGAAAAATATGTTGTTCAAAGGGAATATGATTTTGATCCCCAAATATTGCCAATTACATTGCTTCATTTCCTCAAATAGAGTTATATTATATTTGTTCAACGGGCAAATTAAATAAAAACACAGTCATATTATCTTTTTTTTGTTAAAAAAATAATATTTTCCGTTGTTTCATTCAAGTTATCTTATCTAAAAATAGTATTATTTTATGTTATTGAACAGGATCTAATTAACTATAATCCCGTCAAAAATTTAGTGGTAAACAGAAAGAATCAAGAACTCAATAGTAACTGAAATTCTGTCACAGATTCAGTGACAGATATAAAAGAACTCAAAGCTCAATGATAACTAAAATTCTGTAAAAGATTTCCAGATAGAACCAAAAACTAACTACTAACTGAAATTCTGTCACAAATTTAGTGACAAAGAACTAATAAAATCTTGTCAAAGATTTAGTGGTAAACAGACGGAACCAAGAACTCAATAGTAACTGAAATTATCTCACAGATTTAATGAACCGAGAGTCGTATCAATTCTATGATACGATAAGGGTTTTCTTGTAGCTAGAAAGTGATCGAAAGCATGTGAAAATCGTAAAGCTCGAGATTCAAGAATTTAACCTTATAATGATGTTCATCATTTAATTATTTTTTATTGTTGTGCAAAGATATTATTAGTATCAAGTTAATTTTTATAAACGCCCACGAGAAAAAGACTCTTCGAGAACTTGTACGAACCTCTTACTCATTAAAAGGGCAAGAAATTTTCCGTCATAATACAAAATTAAAAATTCAAGAATCTATTAAAAATTAAATAGCCACGAAATTAAAAATTTAAGCTAAAATTACAATTTGGAGAAATTAATGTCCATGCATGGATCTAATTACGTGATGACAGACTCGAATGTTTCGAGTCCGAGTGAGCCCTATATTAGGGAGTGAGTACACTCGTCAGCTTTTCTCGTGTTTATAAAAAATATTTTTATAAACATTTTTTAAAAAATAATTTTTTAAATATTCATCGATCTTTTTAAAAAAAAAATATATATATATATATATATATATATATTTATATTTTAAAATTTAAAGATATTATTAGAATTTATAAAATTACGTGAAATATGAAGCGACAGAATTCCGCCATTTTTAAAAACGATTCCTTATATAAAGAACATGATCGCTAGGAACTGCGATAAATCCACCAGGTTTTCATCGCATTTGATTCAGTTTTCGCCATTTTTGTAAGATCTACTTTTTCCTTCTTCATCTTCTTCGTTTTCTTCTAATTGAACTCTATGGATTTCGCTTTCTCAAGTTCCCTGCTCTGCTGCTCTTACTAAGATTGCTGTTACTGTGTTATTTTTTGCATTGTCGATGTCTGGCTTGCTTGATTCTTGAGAAACAGAGCGTAATTCCATTTTTGTATTGTGATTTTGCTGTTTATGACTTCTTGAATCGCTGAATCGTTTGTTAGGAATTGGCCTTATGAGTACTTGAAATCTATGAAAATCCCTAATTTTCTCCGTTGTCTTTGATAATCTGTTGTACTGCACTGACTGTTAATATTCCAAGAAACCTAACGATCTTAATAAGTTCTTGCTCCAAAACGAGAATGTTTGTTGTTCTTAAGATGATGGTAGTTTCATCAGTCCTGGATTCTGGAGCCAGATTTTGTTCCTCTTCTCTGATGTTTTTGTTCGAAACCTTATCAACACAAAGGAACTCTTTGAAAGAGAAATGCTAATAAAACTGTGCCTACTATTAGATGGATTTTGATCATAACACAAGCATCAAAAGTGACTACTAACCAGGTGAAACTGAGAACACAGCTGTTTTAATGAATCATTTATAGAGATATCTCTTTAAGTTGCAAGATCTTCTTCAAAAATGTATGTTCTCAAGAATGCAGTTTCAAGACTCGAGTTGTTTAGAATTTTTTTATGTTAATTTGATTTTAGAGTTCTTTGTATCCATTATCTTTGAGTGTAGACTTTCTTGAACATTAGCTAAAGGTGTGTTGCTCTTGCTTCGTTTTTCAAATAGTTTTAGTAAAAATCTTTGAGTTATAATAGCTAGTAACCCACCTTTGGTCAATGTTCAAGGAAGTATACACCTCGAAGATAATAGATGTAAAAGACTTCAAGATCAAATTAACATAAGAAACTCTAAAGAACTCGAGTCTTGAAATTGCATTCTTGAGAACATACATTTTTTTGAAGAAGGTCTTACAACGTAGAGAATTCAAAAGAAGCGGGTTGAAGAGATACCTCTATAGATGATTCGTTACGGCATTTCTTTTCTCGGTTACACCAACTTTGTAGTCACTTTTGGTGGTTGTGTTGCGATGAAAATCCGTTTAATAGTAAGCACAGTTTGAGAACGGAAGGAGCTCTTGTTCCTTCCATTCTTGTATGTCAAGTTTTCTTTCAAGTTCTTCAAATGGGCTGCCATGACTGGATTTCTTGGGCAACAGAAGAAGGCAAGGTCATCTTCATTTTGATGTCCGATGGAAGCTCCCCTCCTCTCTTCTCGTTCATATCATCAAGGCATCTCATGCGTCGAAATTCTTACTTTTACTATAGTCGTTCATATCATTGGGATGTCTCATGTGTCGAAATTTTTACTTTTATATTATATCTCTGTTCATAGCATCGGGACATCCCATGTATCGAAATTCTTACCTTTATGCTATAGCTCGTTCATATCATTGGGACATCCCATATGTCGAAATTCTTACTTTTATGTTATATTTCATTCATATCATTGGGACATCCTATGTATCGAAATTCTTACTTTTATGCTATAGCTCGTTCATATCATTGGGACATCCCATATGTCGAAATTGTTATTTTTGATGTTATATTTCGTTCATATCATTGGGACGTCCCATGTATCGAAATTCTTACTTTTATGCTATATCTCGTTCATATCAACGGAACATCCCATTTGGCGAAATTCTTACTTTTATGTTATATCTCGTTCATATTTTCAGGACATCTCATGTGTCGAAATTCTTACTAAATTCTTACTTCTATGCTATATCTCGTTCATATCATCGGAACATCCAATATGTTGAAATTCTTACTTTTATATTATATACCGTTCGTATCATTGGGACATCCCATGTGTCAAAATTCTTGTTTTTATGATACATCTTGTTCATATCATCGGAACATTCCATGTGTTTAAATTTAAGAAAATCCATGAACCAACCCAACCCAAATAAGTTTATAACCCAACCCAAATCGTATAGGTTGGGTTGGATTGATTGGATTTTTTTAATTATTGAATTTTTTTCTACTATCCCTTTTTTTTTTTTTCTAAAGGAATAATTTAATTAATACACATTAATATCAATGGATAATAAGTAGTAATAATCAAGTTGAAATTATAGAATAAAACCTCACATCATTTATGAAAAAAAAAAAAAAGATTATACGCATTGTATTCAGACGTTATTTCTCGAAAAGTGGAAAATTCGATAGAATAATTCGAAGTAATCCAATGACTAATATTTCGGGAGAAATGGAGAAAAACTCATGATTGTTATATAGAGGAAGACTTGTTTACGACACAGTAAAACTTTATTTATTTATTTACTAATTCTTTTAAATTCATCCACTTTAAGCTAATTCCGAAATTAATAAATGTGTTTTAGTTGAAAAAAAATTATGATCGAAACCGTTAGATTTGGTCTAAAAAATTGTCTCGTATTATTTTGAACGAAACAACAATTGGATTACGTCCAAAACTCATATTTTTTAGACTTATTTTAAAAAAATTAAAATTTTATTAAAATTTTTAAAAATTTAATAGTATTTTAAAGATAAATACAAACATTAAATGTATTTTTATTAATTTAGCCTTTACTAACGTTAATAACAGTTATCATTCAAAAAAATTTCTTAGATATTAATGAAACTGCGAAAATTTAAAATTATTTTGTAAAAATACGAATTTTCATTCAAAATTTAATAAAAGAGTTTTCAATCAAAACTAACTATTTTATTTTATTTTTTTATTATTTTAAGTGTATTTTTTAAAATTTTAAATTAAAACATATTTTTTTTAGTTATTAATTTGAAAATAATAAATATTTAAAAACGATTATTCCTAGGAAGGTAACGAAAAAGGCTGTCGGGGGATGGGACTTTGACTTTTATTGTCCACGTCAGAGTCAAATTTGGTCTACTAAAAACCCTATCTTTATGACTTCTGAGCTACCTGGAACCTGCCAAACTGGGCCCCACCCTTTTTTTTTTAAAGCAAATTCCAAATTCTTCTCTGATTTAATCAAATTAAAATTATCCAACTCAATTTTAAAACTCATGATACAAATTAATTACACTATTAATTCAAAAAAAAAATAATAATAAAATCGTGAAAACTTGATCCGATTTGTGCGAAGAGTGCGTTATGACTCGTGGCTGCTTGTCTAGTGGGGGCGACTCCTCCGTTGTGGGTAAACGGGAAACCCTACTCTACGAACCCGAGGAAATGCTGCACAGCAATAGTCAGGGCGTTAAGACTGGAGCTTTTTGTAGTGCTGCAGTGGTACGTGGTACGATGTCTTTTTTATAAACAATTATTTAATCTATTTTGAATTTAGAGATGTCCACGGAACCGATGAAAATAGAGAATACCTATCTCTCTTAATATGCAACAGCTTCCTTGACCAATTGGGTAGATCAAGAAAACAACAGTAGTAGCAGCTGCAACAGGAGCTGAATAAGCAATAGCAATCCAAGGACGCATACCCAGACGGAAACTAGGCTTCCACTCTCGACCCATGTAACATGCTATACCAAGTAAGAAGTGTAGAACAATCACTCGACCCATGATCACCATTGTATAGCCATTCATCAACGGAAGTTGCTTCCTAAATTGGGTAAAAGTGCAACCCGATAGCTGCAGAAGTAGGGATACTGGCACCAGAAATAATATTGTACAGAAACAGGTTCATGAATACCATCAATATCTACGGGAGGAGCAGCAATAAAGGCAATAATAAAAATCTTTTATTATTGTAAAAATCGAGAAACAGAGATTTAGGTAGGATCAAGGGCAAAAGCGGAAACGAAAAAATATAATTTTCGTCTCCAACCCCATTTAGATAACGAATAAAAATCTTTTCCGCTCTATCTCGGTTTGAACGAAAGCTTTTAAGTTTTGCAAATTAATTTAATTGAAGTTCGTTAAAATTAGGTAATTTCCAAAGATAATAGACTTTGTAGATGAGAAGTAAAAGAGGGATTGAAGTCAACGGTGGTGGTTTTTCTTGACTACACGTGGTGGAAATTTTAGCAGCGCCCGACAACGACGGCGGCGGCGGCGGCGGCGGCAAACGACGATGGAAATTTCAAGGGTCATAGTGACGTGTCAAGTATTATGTCTGTTCCAATGTCTGCCACGTTGTTCATTGGATCCTTCCCAACTTTTCCATTTCAACTTTATAAACAAATATTTTCCTAAGCTTAATATACATTACACCTACCATTAAAATATATTTCAAAATTAAACTTTATAAAAATGTTTAATATACTTTTAATCATTTAATTTCGTATCTAATAAACTTTTTATACGCGGGTTGTCACATTAACTTAGTTATTTATATTTAGAAGAGAAAATTACCAAATCTACCCTTTGAACGGTGACAAAATTCAGTCGTATAATCTACTTTTGAACTATGTCTTTTTAGGAGTGTTCATATGATCTGATAATTCAACTAATCCAAACTATGACCTCAAATTATAAAAATTGGGTTGGGTTAGTTTTTTTTTTTTTTTCCCGATTTGAGTTGAGTTGGGTTTTTGAGAAAATAAAAAAAAATTGGTTCGGTTTGAGGATTGACATTTTTTTGTCAGGTCAATCCGACGAACCTGGTCAACTCAAAAATAGGGTTACAATTCAACTTAATACTTCTAAAAAATATTGAATATTTAACGCTTGAAATTGATGAGTTGTAATTTGTAAATTTTTTATATTTGAACAGATTTTAATTATTAACGTAACCTGTATCGTAAATAGAGGATTGCGTTTAAATCCAACGTCCCTTTAAAAATAAATGAATAACTTTTAAAATGGAGCAATGGAATGTAAAAAAATTAAGTTTTTTTATTTTTTTTATTTTTTATTTATTTTTTAAATAAAGCACTATAAGAAATAAAAGAAATATGACGTGGAATAAAATGGTTGGAGTGAGTGTGAAACAGGTGGCTGACATGGCTGAAGTGGTAGGAAGGTGACTAAGAATCTGACAAAATGGCATACACGTTGTCACTGTCTTTGTCTTTTGTCGTTTTCATTTTCATCCTCAAACCTTAAATAAAAGAAATAATAATAAAACCCAATTTTAAATTTTTTCCATTCAACTAATTTTTTTTTATATAAAAATAATCAACCCAACGCAACTCGGTGAACCGATGTGAAATTTCACAATCTGCACTGCTGATATCGAGCTCTAATACTCAGCATCCTCGTTGACACACTATCTGGTGTCGAGCTCTTATACCATTTGTAACAACCCAAACTCACCACTAGCAGATATTATCTAGTTTGTCTCGTTAAGTATCATCGTCAGCCTCACGATTCTTAAAACGTGTCTGTTAGGGAGAGGTTTTCACACCCTTATAAGGAATACTTCATTCCCCTCTCTAATCGACGAGGAAGCTCACAAATCTCGTTCATCTTTTCATTTATTCGATTCTGGTCCAACTCATACGGTTTGGATTGGATTGGTTTCTAATGAAAAATTATCCGGATAAAAAAAAATAATTGCATCGATATTAAAATATGGAGAATTTATTCTTTTATCTCCCGAGTTGTTTGTTTGTGTGTATTTTAGCGAGATTTGTATTCACACACACTATAAAGATTATTCTATATTTAAATATATATAGATTTTAAATTCGAGTACTAATGCTTCTAATATTCTCCTGCATCTACTGCAACATAATCATGTTATCAGCTTGTTTTAAATTTCTTCTAAGAGTGAAGATTATGCTCGTAAACTAATACGAGTCATTGCAGCATGTTTTGTCCTTACACGTACATTAAAAAAAAAAAATTATAAGAGGAAGCACGTTTCACTTCAAAGTTCATATAATCGAGCCGTCGAAAAGAAAGTGTATCTTGTTAGTACAAGTAGTGAATATCAATTCTATGAAGCGTTTTTTAGCTCTCGTATCATCAGGATTACTCTCATTCAAATGTGATCTCGATTATATTTAAATTGTTAATTTCAAAATTATGATTTAAAAAGTTATTAAAAAAAATTTACACATAAAAAAATTATAAAAGTTACTCTAAAATATAAATTATTTTTAGTTTTTTTTTTTAAAAATAAAAAATAAAAGGCAACAACTCATCCATGAAGGATGTTGGATTTATTGGAATTGGTACACGTGTAATATAGCTTTTTAAAAAGTTATTTTAATAATTAAATATTTAAATAACCCAATATATTCAATAAATATTAAAAAAAAAAGAAATGTCCAAGTTCAAATAGCCTGTCAACTTTGAACCCAACAAAACGTCCCATCATACATTATACTATTTTCTTTTTTATAAAAACAACTTCCATGTGCAATATATTTTAAATTTTTGTATTTAATATATTAATTTATTAGGACCTTTTCCGAACCCATCCAACCGAACGAATTGAGTTGGGTTAGGTAGAATTTCGAGTGGGTTGGATTTATTTTTTAGGATATGATTCGGTTTGGGTTGGGTATGAGTTCAGTGTGTAAAGTATCGAGTCAACGCACAGTACCTACTTGTACTCTTCTTCCTAGCACAACGTAGTGAGTCAGTGAAGCACTGTTGACTATCCACATCAGACGTCAGAAAGTACTTCTTCACAATCGGCGTCGGTACGACAATTCCTACTTCCTTCTCGAGTACTTGCTATCACCGTTCGCCTCGTGTCGCCATTTGTCGGTCACACTCCTTCTGGCTTCTGCATCTTTTCCTATTTCTGTACATTGATCATCTTTCCCTACTCGCACACTGATCCTCTTCCTTTCAACTTTTATTTTTTTAACAACCTAACTCGAATCCAACCGAAAATAGAGGGTGGGGTTAGATTGGGTTACCAGTTCAACCAACACGACCTAACCCGACCCATGTATACCTCTATTTGAAACATATTCATTTGTAAATAAAAGAAAATGAGTGTCACGTCCACATTCAACTATAAATCATTATTCCATTAGTGTCACTATCATCTAGCTCATATGAGCTTATCTCAACCATTGGGGTCAGATCATCTTGCTCCTCTAAGCTTATTTCAATAATACACATAAAAGTGAACCATGACCTCGTAACCGTTGCATCTCTGGATCTTAAACGTGTAATCTCAATCATAGCGGACCGACCTCACAATTCATCATTTAGGGCACAGCTCTAGTAAATCATCTCATATAAAAGCTATCGGCATTCAAAAAAAAAAAAAAAATCGAATTTGCTGACACAAAGAACTGAAAAGAAAAAGTAATCATAGTTTCTTCCTTTTTTTTTTCACTTTTGTACTCAAAATTTTGTATTTAAAAAGTTAATAATATATATATATATATATATATATATATATAATATTTATTCTCAAAAGATTCATGAATTTAAAAAATTAAGCTTAAATTAGCATTTAATTTCGTGTAAAACATGATCTAATCAAAATTTTTAAAAAAATTAATTATATTAGATATAAAATTAAATTTCATGTTTAATATAATTGAAAATTTTCTAATTTGTGTTCGATAGGTTCGTGCATTTAAAAAAAAATTGTCAAATAAATTAAATATTTAATAGACATAAAATTTAAAATTTAGAAATTTATTAAACACAAGCTTTATTAGAATTTTTTTAAATTCTAAGAATCAGATAGTCGTAATTTAATTATTTTGAATGATTTGAAATAATAAATTTAGTTTCTAAAATTGGATAAAATTCTAAAAAAAAATAGATATTACTAAAAATTTTAATCTTTTTTCCAAAAATTCCGATTTAAAGCGTAAGTGAGGCTTACGCTTGCAGCCCACGTCAGCAGGTCTTCGGTCAAGCACCGGACCCGCTTTGAGGAGGTTGGCGACTCGGAGCCACCCGCTTGGCACAGAACTTAACGTTACGTCATCAGTCTTCGGTAATACACGTGGCATATTCTCATTGGAGCACGGGATTCGATAAAATTAACGTGGCTGTAACCTAAAACCTTTTGTGAATAAAGTTTTTCTAATTCCATTAACCAAAAAAACTTTTTCTTCTTTTTATTTATTTATTTTTTAGAACTTTTTTTTTTCATAAATTAACTTTAATTTTGAATTTTATTATTTTTTATTTTTTTTATGAATTATTAATGGATTTTTTTATACAAGAATATTTACCGAGTTGGGTTCGAAATTTTTTTTACACTTTTATCCGATTGGTAACTCGAACAACTTAACCCAACACAAAAACAGAGGTTGGATCGAGTTATCACGTTCTTTTTTTTTTTTAATTATTTTTAAAAAAATCATACTAATCACAGTACATATTATATTAATAATTAAATTCTTACGCAACATATCACTAACATCTGTTACAAATGTTAAATATTCTTAATCTTGCTAATAATCATAAAAGTAAAATAGGGTCGGGTTTGATTGTAGCCATGGAAGGGTCAACTAAAAAAATGTCAATTGCGAGTCAACTTGAATTCAACTCAATCGGAACCAACAAAACATGACCTAACCTAACATTTATGATTTGGATCGAGTAGTCCAGATTGGTCTGTGATCCGATGAACATGTTATAAAACTTTTTTTTAGTAGGATAATAATAATAATTTATTTGGAATGGGAAGAATAATTTAAAATTGGAATATTATTAAAGGAAAATTTTACCACAATTAATTCACAAAATGGAGCCATAATGAGGAGATCATTGGAGTTGCAGGTTGGGGTGGAATGTTTCCACAGTCGAGAGCGATATGAACTGGGGACGACAAAGATTAGTCCAAAAAGCTACAGAGTTCCGCCATTTTTAAATGCGATTCTTCTTTATATAAAGAACATGCTCCTTGGCTACTGCGATAAATCCATTCCGATTCTTTATATTTGATTTAGTTTTCGCCATTTTCGTAACATCCACGTGCTTTTCTCAAATTACTCTGTTCTTCTGCTGCTCTTACTGAAACCGTCATTCCTTGTTGTTCATGTTCTTCTCAATGCTTGGCGATCTTTAATCTCTGTTTTCATGGATTTTGCTTCTGTAATCGTAAATGCTGTGTTTATTTTTGCATTTTCGATATGGGTTTTGGTTCATTTTCGATGTGGAAACCCTCGATTGAGAAACACAGCGGCTCGAGGATCTAAATGGCTGATCAGAATCACGATCTTTTCTAATGCTGTTCTTCCGTTCTTGTATTGTGGTTTTGCTGTTTATGAATATTTGAATAGCAAATTTGTTTGTTGGGAATTGGCCGTTTCTGCTTTAACTTGGAGTTTGGCTGCTGCTATTGCTATCTACTGGAGAAATGATGTGTATCATGAAGGCAAACCATGGCCTATGATTCTAATTGTTTGGTGGGTTTTCTCTTGTTTTTATGGTTTAGGTTGTTTGATTCTTTTCCTGCTTACCCACTTGAAATCCATGGAAATCCCTCGTTTTCTTCCAAAACCCACCATTGTAGACTGTGCTTCCTTCACTTTGTGTTTGATAATCTGTTGTACTGCACTGACTGTTAGCTATTCCAAGAACCACAATGATCTTGAGAAGCTATTGCTTCAAACAGAGAATGTTTGTTCTTCTGAAGATCATGGTGGTTTTGTGAGTCCTGGATTGTGGAGTCAAATTACATTCCAATGGATGAATCCTCTGTTCAAAAAGGGAAGGGTTCAAAAACTTGAATTAGCTCATGTTCCTTGTGTTCCTCAATCTGAAACAGCCGAGTATGCTTCCATGTTGCTCGAAGAATCGATTGAGAGAACGAAAATCGAATCGTCTTCCTTGCCTAAAGCTATTGTTCTAGCTACATGGAAGCCCCTGGTCTTAACAGCAATCTTTGCAGGTACCCTATTGATCTTCCTTACACGTTGAATTCGTCTCGATATACTCTAATTTCTTTGTTCAAAACTTTTCTCAGGTGTCAACACATTAGCATCGTTTATGGGGCCTGTTCTAATCACCAATTTTGTGAACTATCTATTGCGAAAGGACGATGACTCGAGCAACCGTGACGGGTTGATTCTTGCGTTCTTCTTCTTTTTCGCCAAGACATTGGAGTCTCTTACTCAAAGACAGTGCTATTTCGGCACTCACCGTCTCGGTATACAGATAAGAGCAGCTCTTACAGTGATGATTTACAAGAAATGTGTTTCTATAAATGCTGCTGGTCCAAGTAATGGTAAAATAACAAATTTGATTAATGTAGATGTTGAAAGAATTGGGGACTTCTCTTGGTATATTCACAAAATTTGGTTGCTTCCTGTTCAAGTAGTTCTAGCTCTTGTTATCCTTTATATGAATCTTGGACTTGCTCCTTCCATTACTGCTCTCTTAGCCATAGTATTCATAATGGTGGGCAATACGCCTTTGGCGAGTATTCAAGAAAGTCTACACTCGAAGATAATGGATGCGAAAGATTCCCGGATCAAATTGACCTCAGAGACTCTAAGAAACATGAGAGTCTTGAAACTGCATTCTTGGGAACAGACGTTTTTGAAGAAGATCTTGAAACTTAGAGACGTTGAGAGAGGCTGGTTGAAGAGATACCTCTATACATGCTCGGTTATAGCAGTTCTCTTTTGGGTGTCACCAACTTTAGTTTCAGTAGTCACTTTTGGTGCTTGTGTTTTGATGAATGTCTCTCTAACAGCAGGCACAGTGTTATCAGCCATAGCTACTTTTCGGATCTTACAAGAACCGATTTATAATCTACCCGAGCTAGTTTCCATGATTGCTCAAACGAAAGTTTCCCTCGACCGTATTGACGAGTTCATTCGAGAAGAAGATCAAAGGAAACAGATTTATTATCCTCCATCTAGTTCATCAGACATTATGGTTGAAATAGAGGTGGGAGAGTATTCATGGGATGCCAGTGATCGAAACGTTAAACCGACGATAACCGTTGCAGAGAAGATGCAAATACCAAAGGGTTACAAGGTTGCAGTTTGTGGATCGGTCGGTTCAGGAAAATCGAGCTTACTTTGTAGCCTACTAGGCGAGATTCCACAGATTTCAGGAACACAAATGAAGGTACATGGAACTAAAGCTTATGTTCCCCAAACTGCTTGGATTCAATCAGGCACGGTTCGAGAGAATGTGCTCTTTGGGAAGGAAATTGATGAACGTTTTTATGGGGATGTGTTAGAAGGCTGTGCTTTGGACCAGGATATCAAGCTGTGGCTGGATGGAGATTGTACTTTATTGGGAGAGAGGGGGCTGAACTTAAGTGGAGGCCAAAAGCAGAGAGTTCAATTGGCAAGGGCTGTCTATAGTGATGCTGATGTTTACTTCCTGGACGATCCGTTTAGCGCCGTGGACGCTTGTACTGGAACACATTTGTTCGAGGCAAGCGCCATCTTTCTGTGTTTTCTTGTTGTTTCTTTCTTTTTATGCTCTCTATAAATGATTTACATAAGAAACTTTGATGATATGCAGAGATGTCTTTTGCAACTTTTGTCTGATAAGACTGTCTTGTATGCTACTCATCACTTGGAATTCATAGAAGCCGCTGACCTCGTTCTGGTAAGCAGTGTTAGAAATAACGACTCTCCACATTGGTATGATATTGTCCACTTTGAGCATAAGCTCTCATGACTTTGCTTTGGGTTTTCCCAAAAGGCCTCCTACCAATGGAGATAGTATTCCTTACTTATAAACCCATGATTCCTCCCAACAATCCTCAACGATCCTCCCCTCGAACAAAGTACACTACAGAGCCTCCCCTGAGGCCTATGGAGTCCTCGAACAACCTTCCTTTAATCGAGGCTCAACTCCTTCTCTAGAGTTCCTTTAATCGAGGCTCAACTCCTTCTCTAGAGTCCTCGAACAAAGTACACCCTTTGTTCGACACTTGAGTCAGTTTTGACTACACATTCGAGGCTCACAACTTCTTTGTTCAACGGTGGAGAATTCTATTGACATGGCTAAGTTAAGGGCATGGCTCTGATACCATGTTAGGAATAACGACTCTCCACAATGGTATGATAGTGTCCATTTTGAGCATAAGCTCTCATGACTTTGCTTTGGACTTCCCCAAAAGATCTCATACCAATGGAGATGTGTTTCCTTACTTATGAACCCACAATCATTCCCTAAATTAGCCAATATTGGACTCCTTCCCGACAATCCTCAACAAGCAGCTGGGTTTTTTTTTGTTGCTTTCCATGGAACATCACTTGTAATTCAAATGCTTTTGCTTGCAGGTGATGAAGAATGGTCATGTTGTTCAATCAGGAAAGTATGCAGAATTGATATCAGACTCAAATGGTGAGCTTGCTAGGCACATTGCAGCACACAGAAAGTCATTGAATGGAGTTGAACCATTCAAAGAGGATAAACCTCATCTTAAACCATGTCAGATGGAAGCTCAAGATGAAAATTCTTCCCTGACCCTTGGAAATGGAGACCTTATGAGGACTCAAGAAGAGGAATCTCAAACAGGTCGTGTAAAGTGGAGCGTATACTCGACCTTCATTACATCGGCTTATAAAGGAACTCTTGTTCCTGTTGTCCTTCTATGTCAAGTTTTCTTTCAAATTCTTCAGATGGGTAGCAATTACTGGATTTCTTGGGCAACAGAAGAAGAAGGCAAGGTCAGCAGAGAGCAACTGATAGGGATCTTCGTTTTGATGTCGGGTGTGAGCTCCGTCTTTATATTAGGCCGGGCCATCGTGATGGCAACCATTGCTATTGAGACTGCACAACGGATGTTTCTTGGAATGGTGACATCAATTTTTGCTGCACCTATTTCTTTCTTTGATGTCAAACCTTCAAGCCAAATCCTTAACAGAGTTGAGACCTTCTCAATGTGTTTGCTATCTTCTTCTCTATTCAACTTTCACTGAATCAATCATTTTAACCCCCTTTTCATGTTCTTTGTGATGCAGTCATCTAATGATCAAAGCACTTTGGATACAGATATCCCTTATAGATTAGGGGGATTGGCCTTTGCACTAATTCAGCTGTTGAGTATCATTATCTTGATGTCCAAGGTTGCATGGCATGTTTTCCCCCTCTTCCTTGTCGTCCTCGCTATTTCTATATGGTATCAGGTAAGAACATAATCCCTCTTTTAGCTTACAATATTGTCCAAACCACCGCTAGCAGATATTGTGAGATCCCACATCAGTTGGAGAGGGGAACGAAACATTCTTTATAAGGGTGTGGAAACCTCTCCCTGCCATAAGGCTAATGACGATACGTAACAGACCAAAACGGACAATATTTGCTAGCGATGGGCTTGAACTGTTACAAATGGTATCAGAGGCAGTCACCGGACGGTGTGATGCACTGGTTGGAGTAGGACTAGACTCTCCCTAGCAGACGCGTTTCAAAATCTTGAGGGAAAGCCCGGAAGGGAAAGCCTAAAGAGGACAATATTTGTTAGCGGTGAGTTTGGGCTGTTATAAATGATATCAGAGTCAGACACCGAGCGGTGTGCCAGCGAGGACGCTAGACCCCCAAGGGGGGTAGATTGTGAGATCCCACATCGGTTGGAGAGGGAAATGAAACATTCCTTATAGGGGTGTGGAAACATCTCCCTAGCAGACGCGTTTTAAAACCGCGAGGCTGACGGTGATATATAACGGGCCAAAGCAGACAATATTTGCTAGCAGTGGACTTGGGCCGTTACAAATATGCTATTTCACTATTGAACAAACAGTAAAAAGCTATTGTTCCTTGAATTTGCATACTCTGCAGCATCCGTCAATGTGAGATGCTTTGAATATTATGCTGAATGCTTTGTTCTTTCAATTTCCTTAACAGGGATACTACATCAGTACAGCTAGAGAATTAGCTAGAATGGTTGGGATTCGAAAAGCTCCAATTCTTCATCACTTTTCTGAAACAGTTATAGGTGCAACTATCATTCGTTGTTTCAATCAAGAAGATCGTTTCTTAACGAAAATACTCGAACTAGTTGATGATCATTCTCGTATCGTTTTCCACAACTCAACTTCAATGGAATGGTTATGCCTCCGGATCAATTTTCTTTTCGACGCAGTCTTCGTTCTTGTCCTTGTCATCTTAGTAACCCTTCCTAGATCTGCTATCAACCCAAGTAACCTTTCCAAACTTTAGCTATCTCCATTGATGCAACTGCTATCCATTCGCTCACCTAACCATTGGTTTATTATGTCACTACAGGTTTAGCAGGATTAGCAGCCACATACGGTTTAAACTTAAACGTTCTTCAATCTTGGGTCATATGGAATCTATGCAATGTTGAGAACAAAATGATATCTGTTGAGAGAGTTCTTCAGTTCACAAACATAGCTTCTGAGGAGCCAGCGGTGGTTCATGATTGTAGGCCAATGCCAGAATGGCCAAAGGAGGGGAACATAGAACTTGAGGACCTTCATGTTCAATACCGTCCTAATCTTCCAATGGTTCTGAAAGGAATCACTTGTACCTTCCCTAAAAGGAAGAAGATTGGTGTTGTTGGCAGGACAGGAAGTGGCAAGTCCACGTTAATCCAAGCACTTTTTAGGATGGTTGAGCCCTTTGCAGGAAGGATACTCATTGATGGAGTTGATATTGCTAAAATGGGTCTGCATGATCTGAGGTCTAGGCTGGGTATCATTCCACAAGACCCAACATTGTTCAAAGGAACCATGAGAACAAATCTTGACCCTTTGCAGCAACATACTGATCAAGAAATATGGGAGGTGAGATTCCAAATGCCTTTTTAGAGAATGAAAAGTTAACGTGATCGTAAAACTGACTCGATGTTTCAGGTCCTTCGGAAGTGTCGGTTCGCCGAGATCTTCAAAACGGATCAAACGGTTCTTGAAGCACCAGGTGGGTTACTTTTTTTTGAAGTTCTTGTTCAGTTTATGTTATCTTTTACTCATGAGTACTGTTTTGGTGTTGGGAAATGGTGCAGTTGCTGAAGGTGGAGAGAATTGGAGTGTTGGACAGCGGCAGCTTGTTTGCTTAGCTAGAGTGCTTCTTAAGAAGCGTAGGATTCTTGTTTTGGATGAGGCAACAGCTTCCATTGATACTGCGACAGAGAATATAATCCAAGAAACGATACGGGAGGAGACGAAAGGATGTACTGTTATCACCGTAGCTCATCGTATACCGACTGTTATCGACAATGATTTGGTTTTGGTTCTTGATGAAGGTAAGCTAAGTTCTTGTGTAGTTTAGTAATTGTGAGATCCCACGTCGGTTGGAGAGGAGAACGAAATATTCTTTATAAGGATGTGGAAACCTCTCTCTAGGAGACGCATTTTAAAAACCTTGAGGGGAACCCCGAAAGGGAAAGCTCAAAGAGGACAATATCTACTAGCGGTGGGCTTGAGCTGTTACGAATGGTACACGAAACATTTTTTATAAGAGTGTGAAAACCTATTCCTAGCAGACGCGTTTTAAAAACCTTGAGGGGAAGCCCGAAAGTGAAGTCCAAAGTGGACAATATCTACTAACAGTGAGATTTGGGCTGGTTACAAATGGTAAACGAAACATTCTTTACAAGGGTGTGGAAACCTCTATCTAGTAGATGTGTTTTCAAAGGCTTTAGGGGAAGCTTGAAAGGGAGAGCCCAAAGAGGATAACATCTGCTCGTAGTGTGCTTGGACTGTTACAAATGGTAAACGAAGCATTCTTTATAAGGGTGTGGAAACCTCTCCCTAGAAGACGCATTTTAAAAACCTTAAGGGAAAACCCGAAAGGAAAAATCCAAAGAGGACAATATAGGCTAGCAGTAGGCTTCGGCTGTTAAAATGGTAAACAAAATATTCTTTACAAGAGTGTGGAAACCTGTCCCTAACAAACGCGTTTTAAAAACCTTGAGGGGAAGCCCCAAAGGGAAAAAGCCTAGAAAGGACATTATCTGCTAGCAGTTGGTTTGAGCCGTTAAAATACTACTTTCCTTGCAATTCTAATGCACAAGAGTTTCGTTTTTACAGGGAAGGTCATTGAGTACGACAAGCCATCTCGACTACTCGAGAATAGTTCTTCTTCGTTCTCAAAGTTGGTGGCGGAATTCTTGAGAAGATCATCATCCAATAGTCACTCTCAAACAGTGGAGGGTAGCTGAAGTTCTTGAGTTTGATATCATCCAGTAAGAACTGGTACTAACTGCATAGGATGAAGATCCTATGAGCAATACCAAAATCCTAGCAAATACCACTAACAAGCTTTCTAACAATAGTTGATGAGATAGATTAGGTGTTAACCATAGCTTTTTTTTTTTTTTTTTTTTTTTTTTTTTTTTTTTTTTTTTTTTTNTATCTTTCTGTATCTCGACCATTTTGAAACAGGAAGCCTCAAGGAAAGCGTGTAGAGATGTCTATGAACAGGGTGGAGACGGGACATCCCTAAAAAACAATAATAATTCATTTTAACTACATAATTTATAAGAAATTTTAATAATCCTATCTCATTTATCCGAAAGGGAAGAAGATTCTCTCCGCCCTCTCTCTATTCCCTCGTAAACGAGAATTTTCTACTCTATTTGGGATGACCCATGTTAGAGATGCCGTAGAGTTGGACGGGGACATGGAAACCTTCCTCGTCCTTATCTCGACGTGAAAATTTTCATTTATTTTGATTGGAATCAAGGAATTCTCCACCACTGAATATGTGGAGATCAGGTTCGTTTGCTTCTCTCCTCTAAAAGTCGAGTAACTTTACGACTCTCGATCAATTCCGATTCGAAGAAATAGAAAAAAAAGAGAAGGGAACAAGAACAAAAAGTGAAGAGAAACTTGAACCTCGGTTGATCTTAGCTCATTCACCCTTGTCAGATCATTAATTTTTGAAACTTTATCGGTAAATAAGTGTTTGGTAATTTCACGAGGTAAATGGGTTCCGAAGCCGTTATTGGGGTAGCATCACACAAGTTGAAAAGGAAGGTCTGGGAATAGAGTCAAAGGAAGAAGACGTAAATAAGTTAAAGGTTTTTTTTTTTTTTTTTTTTTTTTTTTTTTTTTTTTTTTTTTTTTTTTTTTTTTTTTTTTTAATCTCGAACCTGATTGAACAAGGTAAAACATATTATCCTCTTCCCTCTTCCTTCTCGACCTCTAAAGCCTTCAAACACTCAGTAAAGCAGCGAAAAACAAATAGTGTAGTGAGTCAATTCAATCCTCTCCTTCACCTTCTTTCACTCGGTAAAGCTATTGAGTGAAATTTTCTCTATTCTTTATATATTATAAAATATTTATATTATTTTTAAATAATTTTATTTTTTAATATAATTTATAAAATATTCTAATAAATTTAAAAATATTTTATAAAGAAAAATATATTATAATGTTAATTAAAAAATTAATATTATAATATAGTTTTTCAACCCTTAAAAAAATATTTACTTATTTAGTTTTAGTTTTAGTTTTGAATTTTGATATTATATATATATATATATCAAACGACATGTCGGTTCTAAATACGTTAAAGAACCGATGCTGCTCAGTTCATCTTTCTCGGAGTTCGGCCGCAATTTTCTCTGAAACCTCGAGTCCAAGTTGTTTTTCTGGATTGGAAACCCTAGTTTGTGAATTCCATATTTCGAAAGGAATTCATTTGCTTTCTGACTGATTGACCGCATTTCTCCTCACTGCCACTCCTGTTTTCGTTCATTGTGAGTTCTTAATTCGCTGTTCTATCGTTTCAATTTGGCGAAGAATTGCATATCAGATACCTGCATTACGTTCCTTGAATCTGGACTACGACTTCCACAGGTGCGTGGATTTTACTGTATCAATTGTGGTTATTGCTGATTTTCGACCCTAAGGCTTTTCTCTGGACTGTGAAATTCTTCCTGAATTGCATACTCCGTAGTTCGAAATTTCTCTCGTCACTCAAATCAAGAATAAGAGAAACTTTTCCATTCTGAAGTTTTCTGTGTTATATTAGTTGCGGAAGAATAAATCCAAGTTTGTTTGTTTGTTTGTTTGTTACTTTGGATTTTCTTCCTGGTGTGCTTCATGTCATTACGTTTTCAGAAGAATCTTAAGAGAATTTGTGGTGTTCTTGATCGTTGTAAACTATTTGCTTATTTTCATGTATCCTCTGAAAATTTTTCGTCTCCGCTGGAATCTTCCATTTCTATAAGAGCTAGAGATTTGCAGCAAATAGTTCAATCTGAATGTCAGACAAAGCTTTCTGATATTGATTTGATCATTTCCAAAGTTCGGGTTGGTCGCAGCGAGGATGAAGTTTTTCAGTCTCTCTTGCACGATCAAGCGTGTAACCGCATACACTTCTCCCATGAACTTGTTTACAAATTGCTCCAACGATTCAAAGATGATTGGAAGTCTGCATTGGGTGTTTTTAGATGGGCAGAGTCACTCTCTGGATTCAAGCACACACCGGATTTGTATGACGTTATTATAGATACATTGGGGAAAACAAAGCAAATGGTCAAGATGAAAGGTATGCTAGAAGAAATGAAGGAAGCTCAGCTCGTAACGCTTAATACTCTAGCTAAGGCTATGCGAAGGTTTGCCGGTGCTGGACAATGGGAAGATGCTGTGAGAATATTTGATGATTTGGGAACGTTTGGGTTGGAGAAGAACACTGAATCCATGAATGTGCTGCTTGATACTCTGTGCAAAGAGAAGAGGGTTGAACAAGCTCGACGGATATATTTGGATCTTAAGTCCCATATATCCCCAAATGCCAACACGTTCAACACGTTTATTCATGGTTGGTGTAAAGTCAATAGAGTTGACGAGGCACACTGGACGTTACAAGAAATGAAAGGACATGGTTATCGTCCTTGCGTCATTAGTTATTCAACGATTATCCTATTTTATTGTCGTCGTTGCAAGTTTAGTAAGGTTTATGAGTTGCTTGATGAAATGGATGCTCAAGGATGCCCTGCAAATGTCATCACTTACACTACTATCATGTGTTCACTAACAAAGTCAGAAGAATTTGAGGAAGCCTTGCAAATTGCTGAGAGAATGAAATCTGCTGGATGTGAACCCGATACGCTGTTTTATAATTGTTTGATCCATACATTAGGGAGAGCGGGTAAAGTACAGGAAGCTATTCATGTATTCGAAGTAGAAATGCCGAGCAAGAGTGTTTTGCCGAATACATCGACTTACAATTCTATGATTTCCATGTACTGTCATCGTGCGCAAGAACAGAAGGCTATGAAATTGCTTGAGGAGATGGAGAAATCAGGGCTTTGTAAACCTGATGTCCAGACATATTACCCATTGCTCAAATCCTGCTTTAGAACTGGAAAGACAGACAATGTTTTGAGCAAGTTGTTGGATGACATGATGAATAAACAGCATTTGAGTCTTGATATATCAACTTATTCCCTTTTAATTCATGGTCTTTGTAGATCAAATAAGTGCGAGTGGGCTTACCAGCTATTTGAGACGATGATCGGTCAAGATATAAAGCCGAGATACCTTACATGTAAACTGCTTCTGGATGAAGTTAAGCAGAAGAACATGGATGAAGTTGCTGAGAGGATTGAAGATATCATGAAGAAATTGTGAGCTTCTGAGTAACAAATCTGGATTTTTGTGCACGGTAGGCATAGGCAACGAAGTTGATCATTCGTGATTTTGTTATCTGAGTGTCGTCTTAATTTTAATTTGGTTGCTTGAGATGCTTCCATTCTCACTTGTTGGGCTCATAAGCACATGAGATATAGATCGTCGGGTCGGGCGATTGGGTGTCGATGAAGTAAGTGTTGGTTTTCAAGAGGATTGATCAATTGGAATTGAAGATATCATGAAGAAATTGTGAGTTTCTGAGTAGCAAACCTATGAGCTGTGAAAAAGCATACCCTTCTCTTCTGGATTTTTGTGTACGGTAGACATAGGCGACGGAGTTGATCATTCGTGATTTTGTTATCTGAGTGTCGTCTTAATTTTAATTTGGTTGCTCGAGATGCCTCCATTCTCACTTTGTTGGACGATATAGATCGTTGGGTCAAGTGATTGGGTGTCGATGAAGTAACTGTTGGTTTTCAAGAGGATTGATCAATTGGAATTGAAGATATCATGAAGAATTGATGAGTAACAAACCTGTGAGCTGGAAAAAGCATACCCTTCTCGTCTAGATTTTTGTGCTCGATAGGCATAGGCGACGAAGTTGATCATTCGTGATTTTGTTATTTGAGTGTCGTCTTAATTTTAATTTGGTTGCTTGAGATGCTTCCGTTCTTACTTTGTTGGGCTCATAAGCACATGGGATATAGATCGTCGGGTTGGGCGATTAGGGGTCGATGAAGTACGTGTTCGTTTTCAAGAGGATTGAGGTTGCGAGTTTTCGTGACTCTTAAACTATGCAGATGAACTGGTCTATGCTTCTGGTAACTGATATGTTCAGGAGTAAATATGTTGAAATTCCTCGCTTTTCTGATGTCATTTGTTCACTCTACAACACACCTTTGTTAAATGTGATGCCAAAGAACAGTTTGTAACAAACTGAGCTTTGAAGCATATTCCTCGAGAAAATTCAACCTATCGTGAGATCTTACATCGGTTGCGAGGAGAATGAAACATTCTTTGTAAGAGTGTATAAACTACTCCCTAGTAGACACGTTTTAAAATTGTGAGACTGACGGAGATACGTAATAGAACAAAGCGGACAATATCTACTAGCGGTGGAGAGAGGAATGAAACATTTATTATAAGGGTGTAGAAACCTCTCTAGTTGTAGTGTCCCACATTGGTTGGGGAGGAGAACAAATCACCCTTTATAAGGGTGTGGAAACCTTCCCCTAGTAGACGCGTTTTAAAGCCTTGAGGGGAAGCTCGAAAGGGAAAGCCCAAAGAGGACAATATCTGTTAGCGGTGGATCTGAGTCGTTACAAATGGTATCAGAGCCAGTCACCGGACGATGTGTCGGCCTTCTCGCTGTTCCCTGAAGGGGGGTAGACACGAGGCGGTGTGCCAGTAAGGACGCTGGGCCCCAAAGGGGGGTGGATTTGGGGGCGGTCCCACGTCGATTGGATAAAGGAACGAGTGCCAGTGAGAACGCTGGGGCCCGAAGGGGGGTGGATTGTGATTTCCCACATTGGTTGGGGAGGAGAACAAATCACCTTTTATAAGGGTGTGGAAACCTTCACGCGTTTTAAAGCCTTGAGGGGAAGCCCGAAAGGGAAAGCCCAAAGAGGACAATATCTGTTAGCAGTGGATCTAAGTCGTTACACTAGTAGATGAGTTTTAAAATCGTGAGACCGACGGCGATATGTAATTAGTCAAAGCGGACAATGTTTGTGGGCTTGGGTTGTTACATTGAATTTAAGCCTTATATCCGACTTCGATTTATCACTCAAACAACATATGTTAATGCTAATGCACCCATTTTTTCTTTAATGTTGGTGATAATATCAACTCGGTTTCAAAAGTTGAACAAATAAACTCAATAAATATCAAAGTCGAACATTTTATTTATTTATTATTAATATGAATATATAACGAATTCAAATGTTTATATTTTAGATCAAGAAGTTAGATGTTCGAATCTCTTGCTAAAAAATTAAAATTAAAAATATATTTTCCAAAAACGTAAATATTTTTAAAAATTATTGGTAATTTAGTCTTTACAATAAATATATATTATTTTAAATTTTCTTTAAAAATATAATCTTTTGTAAATTATAATTTGATAATATAAAGCTAATGTATGTTAAGTTGTTGACATACGATAGAGAAAACCGACTAACCCGACCAAAAAAACCCCGACCGAACCGGGCCGTTTTTATGTTTTGATAAAAACCGAACCGACTTAGACCCCGTATAAGTGAGGGAAGCTCTCAGTTCCCTCCAATTTCTGGCAAATCAAAAGAACAACCGTGGGAGCTTTTCGAACCCTAAGATTCCGCAGCACAGGCAGTGCCATGGATGACGAGATCGGTGAAGAGTTCAAGAGAAGTGGTTTCACGTTCGATGAGGAGGAAGAGATTCTCAAGAAATGTAAGCTCAAATTCTCATTTTTGTTTGTTTTATCTCCATTACTGGGTACCACTGACGCGTAGCGATTCCTCCATCTTTTTGCGTTAGGTGTTACGTTCTGTATTAATTATAGTCTAAAGCCTTCGGATATAGTTTCTAGCTGGGAAGTCTACTATCTCAACAGGTGACTGTTTCTTTTAAACTTTTTTTTTTTTTTTTTTTTTTTTTTTTNCGGTTGCCATACATACAGTTTAGTATCTACTTGACTTGTCTTCAGTTAAAAATTCCTAGATTGTCTGAGATTATCTCGTAATGAAGCTGGAATTCTGGTTTTGTTCTTTATTTTGTGACTGTTTCTCCATTTCTAAGGAGTTTGAACTTAATTGTTTCTTGGCCAGGCAATTAGATGGGTCAATTGTACAAATTGCACAGATGGATGGGTTTTTACAACATTTACAGAATGAGCAAAAAGAAGCAATCATTAAAGAGGAACCAGATCTTCATGTTTATTCGAGCAAAGATGTGGACATGTATGGAATCTTTTCGATGTTTACTTATTTTTCTGCTTTCCTCATAAGCAAGAACAGATTTCAGACATCGTAGAATGGTATAGGCCATTTACTTCTCATCATCTATAATTCATTACCCAATTATTTTGTTGTCATTAAACATACTTGGCTGCTGAACAATTTTCTGAAGTGTGACTTACTAGTTGCAATTTGTCGTCATGGATAGTTGACTTTGTTACCTTCCCAAACAAGGGCATAGTGGTAATGAGAGTTGTCTATATCAGTTTTGATAGGGTCACTTGACAACTTATACTAAACTGTGAAACAGATATTTCCTTGAGTGCGGAAGAAATTTATAGTCCTGGTATAAACAGGCATTTTACAAGGCTCAAGGCATTGTAACAGAGTGCCATCTACTGTCATAACAGAAATAGCAAATAATAACTGTTCATAAATTATACATATGATATCACTAAGTTGGTACTTGTCTCTGGTTGAAAAATTAGTAACTTTCCCTACTCGGCTGACAAATGTCTCTAAGTATTATTATAAAATGTTAATTAAAGACTTTTCTTTTAAGGATTTTGAATGCCGAGGATGAAGATCCAATGGAAGACATTCTTAAAACTCCAAATGGGAAATCTCAGGGCCTCCACAAGGATCGATTTGATTTGACGCCTTACACAAATGAAGGCTTGTTCTCTTCAGGAAAACCTTCAAAGCATGTGACACCCTTTGGCCAAAGAACAGAAAAATTTGCTGTGAGGTTCAGCATTAATAATGTGCCTGATAAGGAGACTGCTGAAATGGAAGATAATTGCGAGAACGACGAAGATGCAATCATCAAGAAGGTTCTACCCCTGCAAGGATGCTCCCTGACAGTCCATGGATCAGGATTTGGACTTGAACCAAATTGCAGGTTCATGTATGACAGGGTTGAAGACAGGGTATCCATTATTTATCATAGCATTGGATTTGATCCACTGGCATGACTTCAGTACATGTTCTAAAATGTTTTTTTTTTCTGGTTTTATAGTTTAATGCACTAGAAAACCGAATCGTGAAGCATGCTAAAGCTCTTGTTGCATCTGGGCTCTATGAAGAAGTAGTGGACCCTACGGTTGCTTCGCAGGTAGTTTAATTGCGGTCTTGCTTGATATCTCTCTGAAATTAAGTGTATGTAAAATTTTGATTATCATCTAGGGTGGTTAAGGTTTTAGGATTTATTCTTCAAACCTAAGTCAGTCCATCTAGCTGTTTATGTTTTGACTTTTATCCTACAATTTTATGCCTGCACATTGTGATACACTTTGTCTGAGTAAATGCTTAGTTTGTTCGGTGATAGCACAAAACTAAACGTGTGATCTTGTGTCAGAAAAGCATGTTTGCAGTAGGCATGATTTGTTGTGATGGTGATGGACACTTGAACGATAAGTCCACCATGTTGCAAAGCAGGTATAGTTATATATTGTTTATTTTCATGCTGTCTAAGTGCTCTGCTTTTCTATTACCACCAATGTTTCTGTTTTTTGAAGTAAACAATACAAACAAAATATTTCTGGTAGTTATGTTGTCTACTGAACTTTAAGATTTGTTTGTTCTTATTTAGTGTTGAACACTCAGGAGGGCAGCGGGTTCGTTTAGAATTACAAAACTTAGGCCAATTTTCAATCTTCCCTGGCCAGGTACAATATGCAATGTTATACTACTTGTAATATCCAAAAACTATACCTTACCTGGGATAATTGAATTTGCACAGGTAGTAGGTATTGAAGGGCATAATCCTAGTGGACACTGCTTGATAGCTTCCAAACTTGTAGATTCATTTCCTTTGTCTGCCACTATCGATCCCATTCTGCCTCCAGCAAAGAAGATAGCTTTGGACCATGATATCCAGCCAATTAATCAACCTTCTACACAGTCAGAATTATCAATGGTGTGTGTATCTTGTAAATTCCTTATGTTTTTTTAGTCACCTTTCTTAGTAGTCGAAATTGTATCCTTACTATTGTAGCATGTTTCTAGTTAATATCACATTGGAACAGGGTAATATTCCTGAGCTGAGTAGATTTATTGATACATACTTGAAATATTGTTAAACAGATTATTGCATCAGGCCCCTATACAACGACAGACAACATATTGTTTGAGCCTTTGACAGAGTTACTAGCATATGCAAAAAGAAAGCCTCCTCAGCTACTAATATTGGTAAATACTCATTCGTTTCTTTTGATTTTATGAAATGAGCTATCAATAAAACTTCTTGTCGTTGATATTGTATGTTGTTTTAGCTTGGGCCATTTGTTGATTCTGAACATTCTGATATCAAGAGAGGCACGGTAGAGATGAGCTTTGAGGAAATTTTCAACTTTGAAGTTCTCAGAAGGGTAATAATTAACATGGTATACTTGACTTTGAAATAATTTTTATGTTTTTTTATCTTTTAATTTTGGTTTTATTTTGTTCAGGTGCAAGATTATGTAGAACACATGGGTCCTGATGCACGTGTACTTTTGATGCCATCTATCAGGGATGCTAATCACGACTTTGTTTTTCCTCAGGTATAAATTGTTGAGGCAGATCTATCAGTTTTTAAATGAATAAATTATTAAAGATCACCTTGTTCTGCAGCCTGCTTTTGACATTCCATCTGATCTTAGACTTCAGGTAATTTATTCTTGTGCTTTAAGTTTCCTCTAAAATTTTATGGAGTTTCATTCTCTTGAGTAATGCTTACTGTTGAACTGCCTTGGTTTTGGATCAGATATCTAGTCTCCCCAACCCAGGCATTTTGGAAGCAAATCAGGTAAAACATGGATACAATTCCCAAATGAGCTTTCTATTAATGTATCGTTTTCATCAAGACTTCCCTATATTGGAAGTTTAAAGTTCTTAATTCGTAGCTGGCTGTTTTAATACTATAAAATGAAAGAAAGATAGGAAAAAATGAGAGCTGGATGCTCCATTGTAAAAACAAAAAAACATCAACATTTAACAAAGCAAAAAAAAAGAAAAAAAAAAGGTTGATCCAACTAGGACCCTCTTGGCTTTTAGAGTCCATTGATATTCTATTTCTTACAAATGATGAAATCATTCAGGGTATCCTGCACATGCACTTACCAAGTTTATACCATGAGATAATTTCTTAGCACTTTATTCTCATCTAAAAAGGTGAAATGGAGAGTCTTTTCGAACATTTTTGTTGAAAGTAAGTATAATGGCCATGGGGTCCGTTTCTCTTTTCTTTCCCTTCTCTTTGGAATTCTGATACCGAAAAAGAACCCAATGCATATGGGAAAATCCTTTTGATTTGCTATCTGAATTCCCTTCTGCACTTAATTTGATTTTTATTCTGTCGTCTTAATTGGATGGAGAAAGATTGATAGGAAATATAACAGTGTTCTGAACTATGAACAAATACATTATTCCCCCACCCACATATAATGTAATATTCTTGAGTAGTAATAATAATAATTATAAACTAATGTAATATTCTTGAGTAGTAATAATAATAATTATAAACTATGTCATAGTTTTCTGTGAACTCGGTCAAGCTTGTTTTAGCTAATCTAACGCCCCTGCACCAGAGTTGGGAATAGCTTCAATATTGACGCCTTGATTTGTTGAAACCTAGACTACCTAGTTTTCTTCATCATTGCAAACACTCGACGATGAAATAATTGTAAATTTTCAAGTATACAAAACTGATATCTGATATATATATATTGATACAGAATGAATTCTGATGTTTCCGTCGATAATGGATTTCAGGCAAAGATAGCCTGCTGCACCATGGATATCCTCAGACACCTTAGTGGAGAAGAGCTATCAAGAAATCTAACAAAGGGAACAGCCAACGACCGTCTGAGCACACTTGCAAGTCATATCCTCCGGCAGCGCAGGCATGTCTTGTGTTAGCCATAACAATGTCGGATGGATAATCCAATGTATTAATATTGTGTTTATCTTACTTACGGTTCTCTTGTTTCACTTGTTGACAATGCACAACAGCTTTTATCCTCTATACCCCCCGGCTGAAGGAGTGCCACTCGACTTTTCGCTTGCCCCAAAAGCTCTCGACATCTCTGTAATACCCGATATTCTCATTCTTCCATCCGACATGAAACACTTTGTGAAGGTAAGTGTTCGTCCACATTAATTTTACGTATTAGTCATTTTTACCTTTTATTATCATACATCGATTTATTTATTGTCGAAACGACGTTAAAGATGAAAGTAAACATAGACGGACGACTGAAGCTCAACCTCATATTCCTGCCTGTAAGCTAATAAAACGTACATATTATTAAGAGCTTCAATGACTTCCCAACTTTGTCAGGTTATATCTCTTGGTGAGGGACGTGCGGATGAAGAACGAGCGAACTGCGTGTGTGTGAATCCAGGAAGATTGGCCAAGGGTGAAGGAGGAGGTACTTTTGTAGAGCTTAAATACTTTGGTACGCCTGAGAAGATAAACGCTGCAGTTGTCAGCATATGAACAGTGGACGTAATGACTTACCTTCTCTGTTCCATGCCAAATCTCGCCCGGTTTCAGTTTCAACACGGCGCTTAAATTACAGGTAAACTACGATGGGTTGTACTAAGATACACAATAGAGTATATGCTCTTAGGAAGCAGTGCTAGAGCATCTCGGTTCGAGTCCGAAATCAATACTGTAATTAAGCAATCGTTTCTTTCGATGTCTCCCCCAGATGAACCATATAGCCAAGAGAAACCATGAACCAGAATTCGTTGTGAAAGAGGGGAGCAGAGCGTGTATTTTTCATGCTTTAGTAGCTATTTTAGAGATCGTAAATCTGTATCTTTGCTCGTGTTGGAATTGTAATACTAGAAGACAGAGAAAGAAAGAACAAACTTAGAAAGAATTAGAGTCATTACTAGAAATCATCCACCTTCCCATCTAAACTATATTCACTTTGCTTTCCCATGCTTTCTACACTGATACAAACAAAAATGGCAGTTCCAATTACACCCATCCATGAAATCCAAGCCGCACTTTGAACATAAAATTCTCCCAGCTTAAAGTCCTCAAACTTAGTGCAGGCTGCAACCCTTTTGTGACTTGCAGAATGATTCGGAGTTTTTGCAGAGTGAAACCGTGTAGTACTAGACATGAGATATGTGATGTCCCATATTGATTAGGGAGGAGAACATAACACTCTTTATAAGGGTGTGGAAACCTTCTCCTAGCAGCCGCATTTTAAAACATTGAGGGGAAGCCTGTAAGGGAAAGCTTAAAGAGGACAATATCTGTTAGCGGTGGGCTTGGGTCGTTACAAATGGTATCAGAGCTAGACATCGGACGATGTGCCAACCTTCTCGTTGTTTCCCGAAGGGGGGTAGACACGAGGTGGTGTGCTAGTAAGGACGTTGAGCCCCAAAGGGGGTGATTTGGTGAGGGTCCCACATCGGTTGGAGAAAGGAATGAGTGCCAACGAGGACGCTGGGCCCCGAATAGGAGGTGGATTGTGATGTCCCACATATTGGTTGAGTGGAGAACAGGAATGAGTGCCAGCAAGGACGCTGGGCCCCGAACGGGAGGTGGATTGTGATGTCCCACATATTGGTTGGGTGGATAACAAAGCACTCTTTGTAAGGATGTGGAAACCGCTAGGCCTCGAAGGGGGTGGATTGTGATGTCCCACATATTGGTTGGGAAGGAGAACAAAACACTCTTTGTAAGGACTCAGAATGTGGAAACCTTGCCCCAGCAGACGCGTTTTAAAGCCTTGATGGGAAGCCTGTAAGGAAAAGCACAAGGAGGACAATATCTGCTAGCGATGGGCTTGATTCGTTATAAGATAGCCTTGATGGGAAGCCTGTAAGGAAAAGCACAAGGAGGACAATATCTGCTAGCGATGGGCTTGATTCGTTATAAGATAGATCTTTCAACAAAGTAGACCTTTTTTTTCGTTCGAATTGCATCATATTAGTCAATTATATTTATATTTTCAGAAAGGGTCCAAACATTTTGACACCCACTACTCGACTCCGAAAGCACCAAAAGGACAAGAATCGCCACAGCCCCACGATGAACCAAGTAGTGGCATGTCGAGGAAAAGGTTGGAAAAATTTCCCATATTGTTCCCATATGGCAGCTGCAGTTGAAGAGAGAACATGGCAATTTGTTTTGCAACCCGGGTCTTTTGTGCATCATTCCCGTCGCGTTTTGTTTTAATTGTTGAGCCAAATAGCAGATCATCCAATGCCTGAGAAAGATGGTCTATATCGAATTCAATTAACAAATTCTGAAGACGCAAATGAAGTTACGTGGATAAAACGGTACGTAATGAAAAATATCTATCAAGAAATAAGCTAATACGCTTTATTTAAGAACAAGGCACAGGTGTTCAAAAAGTGGCGAAATCGCCCACATTGGGGGCTTGAAGAATTGCAGCGATGGCCATGAAGACGACGGACTGTCATAGAGGAGTGAGATAATCTTGAAACAACATTTATTCGTTACATAATTGAATTTTATGTACAAAAAAAAAAAAAAAAAAAAAAAAAAAAAAAAAAAAAAAAAAAAAAAAAAAAAAAAAAAAAAAAAAA